>NC_066892.1:6489547-6692022 GCF_022985175.1 Labeo rohita | reverse complement strand
GTAACTGACAACTGATAATTTCTACTTTATTCTTGGCTCTCTATATCTAACTTTCTACCTAGCATCTTCTCAAATACATTTTGAATAACAAGGGTGAGTAAATAATGATAGAATTGTCATTTTTGGGTGAACAATCCTTTTGAACTAATGAGAAAGGCCCCAACATCTGCGTCTACTTTTAGTGACACCATAATTAAATGTGAAAAGTTTTTTTTTTTTGTAAAGTCACAAATATCACTATAAAACACATGAACACAAGAAATTAATTAATTGACTTTTTTTTTTTCTTTTTTTTTTTTTCTTTTTTAGGAGATTCAATTCTACACAGCAAAGAAATAGATGCTGCTGATTGAAAGCTGTGATTGACCTACCAGATACGTCTTCTGCGTTTGCTGTTCTTTTCATTTATGTGCTTAACATCAAGTACTAAGTGGAAGCCACTGCTTTGTTGTTTATTTAGAGGTAAGTACATCTTGCAGTATGCTGAAATATTAAGTAAGCATTAAAGGGAAAAATAAAAATAAAATCCATGTACATCTAGGATTGCATGAGGGTAAGTTATAAGAGAATTTGCATTATTGAGTAAATCCCATAAAGGAATAATCCACCCAAAAATGAAAATTGTCATCATTTACTCACCCTCATGTCGTTCCAAACCTGTATGCACTTCTTTCTTGTTTAACACAAAAAGATATTTAGAAGAATGCTGGTGACCGAACAGTTTGTTCCCATTGACTTTCATTGTGTTTTTTGTCCATAATTATTAGGCATGTTGATAATCTGGTCGTATTTTTTTCCCAAGCACATTTTACCAATTCCAAACCATAACAATCTTAATAACTACTATTAATTTTGTATTTAATCATCTGTAAGTGATATATATTTGTCCGTGAAGGCTGGAAGTGAAAAACTCCTTATATTCAGGTGTGCATAATTATTAGGCATGTTTTCTTTTACAGATAAAATGAGCCACAAAAGAGATTTAACCCAGACTGAAAAGTCCAAATTATTAAATGCCCATGAGAAGAAGGCAATACTAATGCATTACAAGAATTTCCAAAGTTATGGCTTGACCATTGGACAGCGAAACACTTGTTGAGTCTGCATGGTCAGAAAAAAACAAGTGGAGAAGAAAAGATGCATGTTAACTGCAAAAGAATTAGGAATTAAGGTGAAGAATTAGGTGAGACACCATCAGGAACCGTTTCCAGTTCCACACATTGTACTTCTGAAGACTCCAGGTAGGTTGCAGTTCTGGAAAATGGTGGCGCTGGAGAACTGGAAACGGTTCCTGATGGTGTCACACTTAATTCTTCACCTTAATTCCTAATTCTTTTGCAGTTAACATGCATCTCTTCTTCTCCACCTGTTTGTTCTGACCATGCAGACTCAACAAGCGTTTCGCTGTCCAATGGTCAAGCCTTAACTTTGCAAATTCTTGTAATGCATTAGTATTGCATTCTTCTCATGAGCATTTAATAATTTGGACTTTTCAGTCTGGGTTAAATCTCTTTTTTGGCTCATTTTATCTGTAAAAGAAAACATGCCTAATAATTACGCACACCTGAATATAAGGAGTTTTTCACTTCCAGCCTTCACAGACAATTATATATCACATATAAATGACAAAATACAAAATTAATAGTAGTTATTAAGATTGTTGTGGTTTGGAATTGGTAAAATGTGTTTGGAAAAAAAATATGACCAGAATATCAACATGCCTAATAATTCTGCACACAGTGTATAATGGAAGTCAACAGGACCTGAAACACCAACACTGGTCACCAACATTTTTCAAAATATCTTTTGTGTTCCACAGTAGACAAAAGTGTATACAGGTTTGAAACGACATGAGGATGAGTAAAGAATGACAAGAATTTTCATTTTTCGGTGGACTATTACTTTTTTTAAGGGATTGTTCACTAGTGATGTGAGATTTAAACCAAGCATTTGAGAATAAATGGAATGAGAATAAATGGGCGCGCCAGATGAAGCCTCGATTCAAGGCTTGTGCTTTTAACGTAGAAATCACGTGACAAATGACATATGAAGCCTTAATTTCTTTCTGTTCGAACTCTCAGAAGTACATTTACATTTAAACCTATTTAATTACATTTTTATATACCCAATCATACAATATAAATACAAATGATTTTTTTACTCCTTTGTTACCTTGGTCGTGTATTTTGGGTCATTGTCATGCTGGAATACCCATCCACGACTCATTTTCAGTGAGGGAAGGAGGTTCTAACCCAAGATTTGATAGTACATTTGTGCCTTTACAGCTCCTACTTCAGAGACTGTGCCAAAAAACATATGTTTGGTTTTGATTATCATGTCTGTCGTGCTGAAATCATGCGTTTTAAAATCACATCAGTTTAAATTCATGATGTAAGTTTTTCTAAGTGCACATATCCGAAGCAAACGCACAGGAAGTGGCTGTCAGACGGCATCCCTGGTGAAAAAACCAGCATATGCTGGTAGGTATGTTTTGATGCTGGAATGCTGGTTAGGTAGGTTTTGATGCTGGTTTAAGCTGGTCCTTTGCTGGTTTATGCTGGTCCTTGACCAGTAACATGACCAGCAAAAACCAGCAAAGGACCAGCTTAAACCAGCTAAGGACCAGCATAAACCAGCAAAGGACCAGCTTAAACCAGCATCAAAACCTACCTAACCAGCATTCTAGCATCAAAACATACCTACCAGCATATGCTGTTTTTTTTCACCAGGGATGTGAGTACTAAACTAGGTTCTTAAACTGTGGAATACATATGTGTATGTTATAAACACACAGGAGTTACAAAAACAGTCGGTTATGTCTGTGAAGATAAACAGCCAGGAAAGAAAGTGCATGTTTATATTAGATATGTGTGGCAGCAGCGCAATATACAGTAAATAAGTCCACTGTTGTAATGGCGCCAGTTACCTGGATGAGTGGCTATACTGGCGATACTTGGATGTACTACTGAATACATTGTTCTGCTAATTTGTGCTGTCTAAACCATGTAAAAAATGCGTGGAAGCTGCTGAATCATATGGAGAAGGACTTAGTAAGCAGGAAAGGGTGCAATATTTTGACTAACTAAAGTTAATAGGTGGTAAAGGTACGTATGAGCAGTATTAATAAAGATATTAGCCTAATATTTCACCTTCCTGACTGAAAATGATAACAAACAACATGAATGTTGTCGAGATTTTTGCCCTGGAAATCCTGGTTCAGTTTGGCCAACCACAAAAACCTTTTGTTTCTCATTTTTTTGCACTCTTTTTCTTGATTCGTTACAACAGTAATGTTTTAGTACAGGCCAAAACATGACAATAATTGACCATTTTCAGCAGTAATAATCATCTAAATGTGCGAGTTTCATTCAGGTCAGTGTCATTATTTACGTTCAGTGCCGCCAAAATGGCCAATTGATGACGCCGTCATGAAAACACTGTATTATATACTAAAGTTACTGGTTCTTTTTCACATTTTTTGGGTTGGTAGATACACTAAGGACCCAATTATAGCACTTAAACACTGAAAAAGTCAGATTTTCATGAAAACTGTCAAACATTCACAGCTTTCGAAACTGATTTGTGTGGTGGACACTGTTAGAGACACACAAACACACTTCAAGAGACATATTTCCATATACGAATCACAAAAGAAATGTTTTTAATATCTCGGTTGTTTCTTTTAAAATGATTTTATGATTGTCTCTCAGAAAAGAACTTCATGAAATTTTTATTATTCAAAAAAGGCAACAAAAATAACAATAACAATAACAATTATCTACAAATGTTGGTCATATTATATTATTATGTGACTGTTTACGTGATTGCTCAGTGTGTTCACAAGTTTGTGTGTGTGTGTGTGTGTATGTGTGTGAGTATTTATTTTTTAATTTCTTCTCAGCTGCTCCACGTGAGTCTGAACCCAGACGGGAGGACGGCAGACTGGGCTGAGAACTGCACGAATACAAGGTTTGAAGATGCTCTGAAAGGGGCGATATTTGTCTCCTGCAAAAAAAAAAAAAAAAAAAAAAAGCAAAAAATAATTATATATCCGTATATAATTTTAGAACTACAGTTCAGAAGTGCATTTATTTGGTTAAATATGCAGTAAAATATTGTGAAATATTACTGCAATTTAAAATAACACTTTTCTATTTGAATATATTTTAAAATGTAATTTATTCCTGTGATCAAAGCTGAATTTTCAGCATCATTACTTCAGTCTCCACCGTCACATGATTCTTCTGAAATTTGCTGCTTAAGAAACATTTCTGATTATTATCGATGTTGAAAACACACACCGTTCCACAGTACGGCCCAACAGCTGGTGAATTAGCATCTGGTCCATCATACAGCTTCAAGTAGTTGTTCTCGCAGTCTCCTGGATCGTCAATGCTGATCTGGTTGAATGTGACCGTCACTATTCTGCCACTAGGAGCCCTTATTCCCCACTCACAGGAAGTGCCGTTGGCGTAAGTGCCAGGGTAGTTTGGACTGGTGAAAGAGCCGTGATCTCCATATAACATACCTCCACAACCTTGATGCACAAAAGGAGCACAATTAGGACTTGTATAAAACTTTCAGCAGTATAAGCAATTGTTGTAATATAATAAGCATTGCATTCTCACCCTGTGGAGAGGAAGTCCAGGTGATCTCAAAGCCGTTGCGGGCTGTAGTAAAGTCACTCTTGAAATATATGAAGAGCTGGTTGTCTCCTGGGAAGACAGGACTGGGAAGTGTGCTTCCACAGTACTTCCCTATCAGAGGCGCTGTGGCAGTACTGCCATTTCTGATCTACATTAGCAGAAAAAAACATTAGAAAGCTCATCATTATCATAATCAGGTGTTAGCGCTGCATAGTAACATACTACTTTTATTATTTCAACAGTATTTATGAGGTATGCAATACTTTTGCATGTATGAACTATTCAAATGACTCGCATTTTCCCAAATGTGCATCAACAGTGCAGTACCATATCCCATAAGGCAATGCATTTGCCTTGACACCAAATTACCAATGTGACAAATAAAGCTCAAGTAATATCAGCTATGATTTTTTTAAAAAAAACCCAAATACTAGGATTTTTTTCTACGTAAAACTGAAATGTTTATTATTTTTAATTTAACTGTATTTAAGACAATAACTAAACAGCTTGCTGAATTAAACATGAATGTATTTAGGTCATATGTTATTTTAGAATTATTTATATGCTATTAAAATATTTTGAATCAGCTTTTATTTTTTTAATTTTTGATTTGATTTAAGGTTTACTATTTGTACGTGTTTTTTCAATTGTATTAGTTTTTTAATATTATAAATGAAATGCAAAAAAATCAATTTAATTTTATATAAATATTTATTAAACAATATATACATTTTAAATACCCTTGTAAATATTTATATTTAACTTTAATATATATTTACTTAAGTTTTTGTCATTTTAGAACGTATAATTTTATAACTAATATTTAATATTATAAATACAATTAAAATTGAAAAATATTAATTACATTTTATATAAATATTTATTAATCAATATATACATTTTAAATACTTTTGTACATATTTCCATTTACCTTTAAAATGTTTACTTCAGTTTTAGTCATTTTAGAATTTCAATTTCAGTTATTTTCTAAGACATTTCTAATTTTCATTTATTTTAAGTTAAAAAATGTCATTTAATATTTAATATTATAAAATTAAAATAAGTTACAATTTTTCATCCAATATTTTTGTTGTATTTTATTTCAGAAATTAAAAAAATATATATTTGTAATAGTTTTAGTTTTAGTAATACTGGGTCATAGTTAAATAATGCAGCTTACTACTGTATAAAATGTTTAATGTTTTTAATAAATAAATAAATAAATGGGTAGATTAAAAAATGCATATTTTAAAAATAGTATTTAGTATATACTGCACAAATATAGTAGTGTGCTAATAATTTAATCTAATCAGATTCTACACAGAGCTTTGTCCTGTCTTCCAATGTACATATAGTATGTTCAGGATTTCCTCATTCTGTAAATGTTTTTGCATTTATTTCTTCACATTGCTGTTAATCTGGTGCCATTTCACTATGTTTATACTCACTTCAAGATAGTCAAAGTTGCAGGAAGGATGATTTTCCACATCAAAACTGGTGAAGAACAGAGAGATGTAGCTGTTCTGTGGGGCCTGCAGTACGATGCTGCATTCAATATTATGAGGATATACGTCAGGCCAGCCTGGGCTCTTAAGGTAACCATATTCCTGTTCATACACCCTGCTGCATCCTGCAGATACACAAAGTTCAGACATATACACACACACAATAACAACATAATCAGACTAAGACGAGTAAAAACACTTCTAGTAATCACAGGAAAAGGACTCACCTGCCACCTGATATGTGAGACTGAATCCATTGCCAGTCATAAAGGCTTCTGATTTGAAGGAGATGTGCATGGTCCGGCCGTAACTGTAGAAATCTGCCACAGTTGAGTCACTGCCACAGAACTTGTGAGCCTGTCCATAATCTCCCTGAAACACGACACACACATAAAAAAAAAGGTAAAGACGTTCTGATGCCAAAATACAAGATGAAAGTAAACTTCAGCAAACTTCAATAAATGCACATTACTGTATGATAAATGGCAAAATTTAATGGAAAATGGAAAAATGTTAGAATAAAGGTTACAAAAAACCTTTATAAAAAAAAAAAAAAAACTAAATTAATTTTATATTGTATATTAAATTCACATGCAATAAGGTCAATTTTTATTAAAAAAAAAAGTGTGTGTGTGAGTGTGTATACATATATGTGTGTGATTAAAACAGAGTTACCGAAAACGATTAAAAACATTTGTATGTTTATAAATAAAATAAAAAGAAATCTAAAATAAAAAAAATATATAAAAAATAAAATGCAACAAAAAAATACAACTAAAAAAAAAAAAATTAACCCTAAATAGTAATATTTAAGAATATAATAGAAATGACAAAAGCACAAAAAAATGTTTTTAATATTAAATTAAATTTTGTTCTGCAATCCAGTGTGATCCTGGGATAATTAGGATTGAAAGAGTGACTATTATTAACTGAAATTAAAACTATTAAAAACATTTTTGTTAATTCAAATAAAGCATTAACAATTACTGGAAAGAAATAAAAACTAAAATGCAACTAAAAATAAAACTGAAATAAAAATAAATTAATAAATAGTAAAACTATAGTAATACTGAATAGTAACCTTAAAAAAAATAACAAATGGCAAAAGCACAAAGTTACTAATATTAAATTAAATATTAAATTTTGTTCTACAATTCAGTGTAATCTTGGGATAATTAGGATTGAAACAGTTACTAAAACTAAAAGTATTAAAAACATTTTTGTTAATTCAAATAAAGCTAATGTTTCAAATGAGGCATTAAAATAACAGGAAAAAAATATAAACTAAAATGCAACTAATCATAAAACTGAAATAAAAATAAATTAAACCTAAATAGTAACATTTAAAAATAACAGAAATGGCGAAAGCACAAGAAAGTAACTAATATTAAATTAAATTAAAAAATACATTTTGTTCTGCAATTCTGTAATTTTGGGATCAAGCTGAAGCATTATGATGTCTAACTAGAAAGGAGTAAAAAAAAAAAACTAAAATTGCAACTAAAACTGAAATAAAAAATTAAACCTAAATAGTAATATTTAAGAAAATAACAGAAATGACAAAAGCACAAAAAATGCAACTAATATTAAATTTAAAAACATTTTTGTTAGTTAATATAAAGCTGATGTTTCAGCTGAAGCATTAAAATGAATGCTTCAAAATAAAAACTAAAATGCAACTAAAAATAAAACTGAAATAAAAATAAATTAAACCTAAATAGTAATATTTAAGAAAATAATAAAAATAACAAAAGCACAAAAAAGCAACTAAACTACAAAATAAATTTTGTTCTGCAATCCAGTGTAATCTTGAGATAATTAGAATTGAAACAGAGTTACTATCATTAACTAAAACTATTAAAAACATTTTTGTTAATTAAAATAAAGCGGATATTTAAGATGAAGCAAAAGAAATATAAACTAAAACTGAAATAAGAATAAATTAAACCTAAATAGTAATATTTAAGAAAATAATAGAAATGACATAAGCACAAAAAGTAACTAATTAAAATTGCAAATTAAATTAAAAATTAAGATTTTTTTTTTCTACTACTAGGGCTGTCTACATTAAATCAGATATATGTATATACAACACTCTCCATCCACACTAGTGTTTTCTAAAACTTGCTCATCCATACTGACACGGACCATATTGTCGTTTTCACATACATACAACAACACGTAAACACTCCTATTTCAATGGACAAAATCATTGTCTCATTGAGGACGAAAAGTCAAAACTAAATAAAAAATGTGTCTAGTCTAAGAAAATGATGTGCCGTTGTGACCTGAGAGATTTTATATATTGTTTTAGTTAATTAGCAAGGCTGCGGTTGAGTCTCACCAGAGGGAAGTCCTTCAACTCCAGGAAGTTGCTGGTGCAGCTCTGGCTGGAGTCCAGATGAAACTGCTGAACAGACACTTTCACCACCTCCTGAGAAGGTGCATCCAACACCCAGCGGCAAGAGGTGAACGGCGGGTAGGCGTTGGGGTAATACGGGGATGTGATGGTCTGAGATGTTGCTGTGGCGTTGAACGCACCTCCACAGATACCTAAAGTGTGAAAAAGCATTTTAGCATGACTGATTCAACATGAAATGACCTGCAATGATAAAACCACAGGCCAACGTTCAATCTTACTGTTTATTGTGCTGTAGGTGGCATTGAAACCACGACGTTGAACGGTGCCGTCCGAGATGAAGTGCACGGTCAGGAAGTTACTGGCCGAGATGAAGGGGGCAGGTACTACATCTCCACAGAATGTGCCACCCAGTGGATATATAGTACTGTCACCATCATAGATCTACAGATGGGTGAGACGCAAGTATAAATATATAGTGTGTTTTGGACATTATGCTGCATTTTAAATTGTTGTGATGTTTTTACCTTGACATAATCGTATCTGCAGACGGTTCCAGTGGGGCCCTCGACGTCAAAGTTTGTGAATGTGAGGTTAATGGCTTTATTGACCTCCGCAGCAATGATCCACATACAGTTCAAACGTGCCTCGTACTGCCCATTCATGTCAATATCAGGAGAACCAAACAGTCCGGTGGGGGACGTCAGGTAGCCGCCACAGCCTTGCTGAGGACCTGGAGCGGATGAAAACAACGGATGAGGAGATGGAAAGAGAGAGTGAGAGAGATTTACAACTACTATAGGATGTGCTTTCAGGAAACCACCTGCAGGAGGCAGCAATGTCCACAAAAGTGACAAAATGTGACTTTTTGTCTTTTAGAGATTCAAAACCTAGTATACTCTTAAAAGTTGTCCAAGTTAACTATAGGCAGATTTATTTAAAAAAAAAAAAAAAATAATAATAATTTCTTTCACATGATACCATGCGTCTCTGATTTAAAAAATGTACTAAAACTAAACTAAAATTTAAATAAAAAAAATTATATGAAGTTAATATTATAATAACAATAAAGAAATATTTATTTACATAAGTTAATATTGTATGAAGTGAACATTACAATTACATATATTATAAATAAATAAAAATATGTATAATATTAATTATATATAATATAGATTAACATTCACAAAAATAAAATTTAATTTAATATTACTGTAAGAAAGTAAAAAAAATAATAATAATCAATGTAATCTCAAATTTCATTCAATAAATGAATTAACTCTATATTGATAATACCTTGTGTCTGACTAAAGGTAAAAGCTAAAAACTAATCTAAAACAAAAATTTTAGTTAATATTATATGAAGTTAATATTATAAGAATAAATAAAATTATATAACAGCATTATTTACAATTATATAAGTAAATAAAATATTGAAGTTAATATTATATGATGTGAATATTACAATGACGTATTATAAAATGTTATATACAATTTAAGTTAATATTATCAAAGTAAAACATAATATTACATAATATTCATATATATAATATAAAATATTAATACTATATTAGTTAATATTATATTAAGGTAATAAAATGTAGTTATTAACTTTGCAACTAAAGTAAAGTTCATATAAAAATTAAACCAATATTATATTTTTAAAACAAAAATGAATGTAAAATAAAATCAATGTAATCTCAAATTTCATTCAATAAATGAATTAAATGTATATCATTGATGATACCATGTGTCTGACTAAAGGTAAAAATTTGCTAAAACTAAACTAAAACAAAAATGTAAGTTAATATTATATGAAGTTATTATTATGATAGGAAGAAATTAAAAATATATAACTACATTTATTTACATTTATATAAGTAAATAAAATATTGAAGTTAATATTATATGACGTGATTACAACAATGACATATATTATAAATAAATAAATAAAATATGCACCAGTAATTATATATAATATAATGTAGATTTACAACCACAAAAATAAATTGAAGTTAATAAGTTAATATTATTATATGTTTTTTTTTTTTTGTATATAGATATAGATTCTATAGTTATTTCTTTTGTAAGTCGCTTTGGATAAAAGCATCTGCTAAATGTAAATGTAGATTACAATAAATATAATAATAATAATAATAATAATAATAAAGTTAATATAATATTGTTTTTTAAATAAATATTTATTAATTTAAAATAAATGCAATAATGTAAAATTCTAACCAGCCACAAAAATACTGTGTTAATTTTCATATAAATTGTAGGACACAGCAAAAAAATGAGAAGTATTGGTTCTTTGACAGCCCTGGCCGATAAAAATAAAAGATTACAATTAAAGTGAATTCATATTATAATAATAAAGTTAAAATAATATCGTTTTTAAAATATAAAAATGAATGTAAAATAAACTCAATAATGTAACCTCTAATTCAGTGTACATAATATATATATATAATAGATGATACCATGTGTCTCTGACTAAACGTAAAAATTTACTAAAACTAAACTAAAAACTAAAACTGAAGTTAATATTACATGACGTCAATACTATAAGAATAAATACATAAGTAAACATTACGTTACAATTAATATTATAATAAAGTTAATATAGTTTTTTTTAAATACAAATAAATATAAATAAATTCAATAATGTAATGTCAAATTTCATTTAATAAATTAATTAAAGGTATATAACTGTTAATGTAAATTCATCCTAAAACCAGCCACAAAAATACTGTGTTAATTTCCATATAAATTGTAGGACACAACAAAAGAATTAGGAGTACTTTATTGGCTGTTTGACAGCACTGGCCAAGACTTATGTCTTGTTTTCTGTCAGGACGAGGGAACAGACTCTTGTGGTCTGAATAAGCTGTGTTGTTCTCCAAGAACAACAGTGGCAGTTGTCAGACAGGGCGGTTCACTCACACCCCCAGAGATGGGCTACAAAAGTGTCTACAACTCAGTTCTTAAAGAGCCTGGTCATCCTGAAGTGACTGCTGCATCAGATGCTTTAAAGCACAAAGCTGCTACAAAGAACACTGTTTATGACCCCTGAACTCTTTGTTCAGTCCTCAATGAGATCTTTGTCTTTGTGATTCACTATGAAATCATCCTTCACACTATCCCAAAATGAGAACCATAAAGGAACAGTGTCAAAGTATCACACATCTTGACCTGTCAGATACTTTTGAATCAGACGATGTCATAAAAGAATCATCTTTGGTTCCACAAAGAGCCTTTCAGTAAACGGAATCTTTTTCTACTTTAAAGAACCTTTTGTAGAATTAAAAGGTTCTATGGATGTCAAAGATTCCAGTAAAGAACCTTTAGTTTTAAGCTCACTATGTTTTGTAACAGGGCTAAAATGAGATGTGCTTTATTTACTGAGAAGATGGAGAAACACTACCTAAAGTCTCGCTGTAGGTTGCTCTCCAACCCTCCGCCGCTATCGATGCATCTGTAATGAACTCAACATACAGGTTCTTGGATGAAGATCTGAGGTTGGGCGGCAGTTCCCGTCCACAGAACTTGCCCATTAGTGGTGCCAGAGTGTTTTCTCCATCATATACCGCCACATGGTCATAGCGGCAGTTCGAGGAGGCTTCCAGACTGAAAGAGTTGAACCTTTTGGACCGGAAAAAATACATACAGTTGATGAGGAAATGTTGCAGAACAATCCAGTTTTTCAAAAAGTGATACTACTAATGAGAGAGGGGGGTAGGAGGGTTTCCCTGAAAAAAAAGCCTTTAGGGACTGATTATGGGTGAAGGGTTTCCTGTCATCCATACAGGATCTCAGTGGGGTTTACTGAACAAAGAGAAAGACAGGTGATCAATACCAGAATGCTTTTGTCTTTGAGCATCTGTCTCTCTCTGGTGGAACACAGCGAGCATGATGGATACCTAGTAGGATTTGAGCTGTAAAGATTTTTTCTTTTATTGCTGTTCTTGTTTGGAACCAGATATGTGTGTAGACCAAAGGGAATGTGGGTGAGGACGAGGAACCTGCGTTTATCATCGGAGCACTAATTAGGATATTTTTGATGAAATCCGAGAGCTTTCATAGACAGCAATGCAGCTACCATGTTTATGGCCCAGAAAGGTAGCAAGGACATTGTTAAAATAGTCCATGTGACATCAGTGGTTCAACCACGATTTTGTGTGGTGAAGACTTACACGAAAGAGAAATTGTTGAATAAAGTCATTGTTTTTGTTTTTTTGCACACAAAAAGTATTCTCGTAGCTTCATAACACTGTGGCTAAACCACTGATGTCACATGGACTATTTTAACAATGTCCTTACTACCTTTCTGGGCCTTGAACGTGTTAGTTGCATTGCATCAAAAATATCTGAATTTGTGCTCTTTTTTAACTTTTTGAAATTTAAGGCCTGAAAAAAACCCTTGAAAAGTGCCTCTAAAATGTATGAAATAATTGTTTCCTTTTTTCAATCACATATCTTTCCCAGCAAAATTTATGCAATTCAAAAAACATCATACCTTTTTCGCTTATTTCAGTTAATGTCATAAAACTAGCGAGCTAAGCCAGTAGTACTGACAATTTTGTGTAAACATGGCTGAAGACAAAAAAAACAGATGAACCAAATCAGTGAGCCATTTATGCTGAAACCGCTCCGACTGATTCAAACTCATGACTTCGACCATTCATTTCAAGTGATTCACTAGCAAAAACCAGATCAAATTAAAAGAGCCATTAATTTTTGAATTTCAACATCGCTTGTAATGTTTTTAAAAAGCATGCGATGGGTGAAACTGAGCTTTTCGAAACTCCGAATCAGTTAAATTATTGTGTCGCAAAATGATTCACTGTTTCAAAGCGCTCCGATCAGATCACGTGTCACGAATCATTTGTTTCAAATCGGGACTTGTGTATCACAAATCATTTAATTTAGATTGGAACCTCAGGCGGGATCGCAAATCATTAGGTTTAGATCGGGACTGTGCATATCGTGAATCATTTAATTAAGATCAAAACGGGTTTGTGAATTATTTCATGAATGAATCAAATCAAATGATTCGTGATACGCAATTTGAAGTCCCAATCTAAATTGAATGATTCACGATGCGCAAAGTTACGGTCTAAGTCAAATTTCATGATCCGCGTTCCGAGTCCTGATCTGAAATGATGGTTTGAGAATCATTATTGAGACAAATCCCTAAGAATATTAACCATGGCTTTTCTATAAAAGTGTAGTATACTTTGTAACACTTTAGTAGTGATACTTTGCATGTGCTTCACTTTATTTTTTGCCATTTTTTAGTATATTTCTATTAGTCTATCTTTAGAATTTAGAATTTGAAAGAGAAGACATTGAGTTTTAGTGAGATCTCTGATTAAATCCTTAAAAATCACAAAAAGCAGTGCTTGAAAAGTCCATTTTATAGTATCTGTATAAATCCTGTAATTATGTCTATAACAATACATTTTCAAAACTTTTCCTAATCATATGACTAATTCAGATCACTTAAATTGGATCAAACTCACTTGAGATCGATGACACGGTTGTCACGCACAATTATGTGGTATGTGCAGTTGATATTGTGGTGGTAGTTGGAGATAGCATGAGATGGACTACTGATTGTCCCAGCAGTACCATTATACACGCCACCACATGCTGTAAAAAACACATAAATACACATATTGTTATATATACACACAGGAATTATAGACATGGAATAATCACACATGGAATCTTTTCTTCAAACTTAATTTCTTTGCGACTAAAGAAAGAAAAACTTCTCTTTTAATTGTATTTAAATGTCTTGTTCATGTGCTTGAGGCTGGCAGCTATTCTTTGAGAAATTTGGGCTGTCTTCCCATACAGCACTAAGTCAAAGAGCACTTGACTGTGCATTTCTATTGTGCACCATTTACAGTGAATGAGTTTGTTTGTGGAAGTAGCAGTGGAATCTGCAATGGAATTCTCTTGCATATTTGCATATTCTCCCAAATCCCCTCATATTGTTTGAAAAGTGCAGCGTCCTCTCATTCCACATTTGTGGGCTCAGTGAATCAGATCATCATTACTGCAATGATAAACAACCCAAACTTACTCTAGCATACACTTACATCCAAGCCACACTCTTTATCAGCACACAATAAAGTATAAAGACAACCAAAAAAGTATTGCATTAAATGTACAGTTTGCTTTGTGGTTGAGGCTTACGTATGCTTCTGTATTCTGCCAGGAAGCCATTGTCACTGATGACAGAATCAGAGTAGAACTTGATGAGCATTGGTCCAAATGTGGTGAAGGTCCCTGGGATGGTATGTCCACAAAGAGTAGCCAAGGGAGTACCAGTGGCGGTGGTGCCACTATAGATTCTCACACCATCGTAGACACACACGGAGTGTGCTATAGAGGAGATGGAAAGCCATTTTTTACATTTTTTAGATCCCTCATGTCAAGATGTATAAAACAATTTGTGATTTTTGAGGAAGTGCATACCTTCTAACTGGAAAGTTTTAAAAGTAAGCACAACCACAGACTGATCTCCAGCATCAATGATGTAATCACAGTTCGAGTTAATCGGGTAGAGGTCTGGGTAGTTTGGAGTTATGACACGGCCAGTTGAGGCTGTGAAATTGGCCCCACACCCTAAAGAATGATGCGAAATAGAGACATTACGTTATTTCAATTATAGACGGGATGAAAACTTTTGAAGAACAACCAATACCATACATACTAGTGTAGAATGCAGCAGAGAAGCCTTTGCCGAGTGTTTCTGAGGACTGGAAACGAGCCGTAATAACATTTCGGGGTGCAACGACTACAGCAGGGGCTGTAGTGCCACAACCAGTGGCTAAGAGATTATCATCATTCTGTACATTGTCAGACCACATCTGTATGTAGACAATATAGACAAAATGCAAAATATAAATCACCAGATGGCTCTTAGAAAATACAACAATGGGAAAGGTTTTGAAATGGTTATCTGTTTACCTTGATGTAACTGCTTTGACACTGTCCACTTGAGTCTGGGATCTCGAAGTTACTAGCAAAGCCCATCTCTAGATGGTTTCCATCGTGGGCGATGATAGTCCAGGTACATTCAGCATTGGCTGGGAAATTCTGAGGGTAATTGGGAGATTTGATGGTGCCGGTATCAGCATGGATAATTCCTCCACATCCTGAAGAAAAGAAAGAAATTTTAGGAAAAAGTAATCCGATATTTGACGTATAACACTTTCAGAAGAGTATATATAAACACACATACCTGATGAGTCTGATGACCAGGTGGCAGTAAATCCTCCTCTGGACACTGTATGATCAGCAAGGAACAATATAACTAACTTGTTGGAGCCTGATTGGATAGTTCCTGGAGAGTTGTTGCCACAGTATTGACCAATGACTGGGGCTCCCGGTGAGGCTCCATTGAAGATCGTCACTGAATCCCAGGTGCACTGGTTGTGTTCCTCCACTTCAAAGTAAGTAAAAGTGAGCTGGAATGGATGGAAATTATGTGACGTTAATGATGAACTTCACTGTAAAGGTTTAAAGAAACCAGCAGACCCAAGAAGCAGTCTTAACTTACAGTGATAGTGTGGCCCACCGGAGCCTCAAGAAGCCAAGTACAGCGGCTCGGGCCGGGGTAGTTATTGGGATATCCAGGACTAGAGATGGCACCCTCCCCTCCACTTTGTGATCCTCCACATTCTGAGGAAAATCATAGTTTGAGCTCATGCAGAATTTTAAAGAGCAGAGATAGATCTGTCAAAGTGTCACCGATTGAACGACGGTACCTGAATAGTAGTACGTGGCTTTAAAGCCCAGATCACCCACATCCTCATCAGACACGAACTGAACCCAGAGTTCAGGGGTGGACACTACTATGGGGTTCCTAGGAGGGGACTGACCACAGAAACGAGTCAAGAACTCTCCATTCATATCTCCTACAAAGAAAGAAAGAGACAAAACATCCCACAAATGTTTGCTCATCAGTAACAGTTTTAAAATATAGTGAAGTGTTAAGTCTCTCTTATTGGATTTGAAAACTCTTACCCAATCTGAACTCCAAGAAGTCCCAATCACAGGTTTGGTGATGCTCTAGATAGAGCTCTTCTATAATGACCACAATGGAGGAATTTGTATGATGTGGGTTCTGGATCAGCCATTCACAGTTCAGGTTGTTGCTGTAGTTTCCATTGCCAAAGTCAGGCGAGGTGAAGTTTCCAGGTTCACGGAGTGTCCCACCACAGACTACCAAAAGGACAAAGATTCACCAATCAAATCAGGACCCAAAAAACATATGCTAATGTTCAAAGCACTAAGTTCTTCTTTCTCACCTGCGTCCTCTTCTGAAGAGTAATCTGCCGTGAATCCACCATTAGACCCAGCTGAATTCGTTTTGAAAATTACAAGCATAGTATTCCCAGAAGATTTGATCTGGGTACCAGCAGGGACTGTACCACATAACCGATTCAATCTTGGGCTACTGGGTGTCAGACCATTTATGACCTACCAACCCAAGAGTCAGGCAGTGTTAAAGCACTGAATTAAACAATATTCAGAGAAAGCAATACATAGTTTGAATGCTTAGTTAACAGAAACATACAGATGACCTCACCTCCACATAGTCATATGCACAGGTGCCATGGTCCTCCAGCCTCAGATCATTGATCGTAAGAGTGACCCTACGACCCTGAGGAACAGTGATTCTCCAGCGGCATACTCGGCTGTGAGGGTAAAGATTGGGGTAGTTGGGAGATGATATGGTGCCGAATGGTGCGTTCAGATCGCCTCCACACTCTACAAGAGCAACAACAGCTTATCATCATTTACCCATGGAACTGCTCCATAACCAACAGCATAACTATGTAAGTAGTCATGTAAGTAGTCATGAGCTTTATTCACTGGCAACACACTTGCCTTCAACACTGGCTTCAAATGATAAACTAAACCCTCCGGCATTCCCGCTGCCATCACTGACAAATTTTACATAGGCAAAACTGTCTCCAGTGTCCATGGAAGCAGGAAGGCTGTTTCCACAGTGTTTCCCCAGTAGGCGACCTGGTGAGAAAGAACAGTTTGGTTTACTATCCCTAACATTCAACAAGACTCTCAGGTCTCTTTTATGTAGGGAGAACCCAAACCTGAAGCATTGTATTCACGTATCTCCACATAGTCATTGTTGCAATTGGAGGAGCTCTGCAGGTCAAAGGCAGTGTAGGTGAGGGTCAGATAGTGTCCAGTGGGACCTTCCAAATACCATTCACAGTTAGAGTTATCAGGATAATTTGAGTCTGGATAACCAGGGCTTATGATGATACCATTCTGGCCGATGTAGGTACCTCCACACGTAGCTAAGAAAAGAAAGAATACTCTTTAAACCATTGGAAATTAACCAGAAACTGTTGGAAATATCATGGGGATTGCATACCAATGGAATACTTGGCTTTGAAACCAATATGCGTGACGCTGCGATCAGTTCTGAATCGTATATACATGTTGGTGCCGGATGAATGCTGCGTAGATGGGCGGGTGTTGCCACAAAGCCTGCCCATCAAATCAGCATTTGATGTGGGACCATCACGGACCTCGATGTAGTCAAACATACATCTAGGAGAGAAGATTGTGATTATGTTCAATGGTCATATGGTACCAAAAGTGAGCATTTTGATTGTTTAAAATATGTTAAACATACCCAGAATGAGGCTCAATATAGAAATCACCCTCGAAGTCAAGTCGTACAGCCTCTCCATTGGGTACAGTGACTATCCATACACAGTCAATATTTTGGGGGTAGTTCGATGGGTAGTTAGGAGACGTGATGTATCCTGGTGGATCTCCATCATTGAGCTCAATGAGACCACCACAAGCTGAAGACAAACATTGAGATTTTCTCTCATTTACTCTTCATTATCCAATGAATCCAAAATTACTGGAATATTCTATATTAGATAAAAGTATTAACCTAAACTGTGGGCTTCAAAAACCAGTTTGAAGCCATTCCCCTCATTGGAGCCATCAGAGACAAAGTGGGCATAGAGGCTATTATCTGAGGTCTGAAATGTGGATGGAGGGCTGGACCCACAAAGACGCCCTGATAGAGTCGGTGAGTTGCCATCAGGTCCATTCCGTAACTAATACAAAACAATCAAACTATTTAAAGCTTTTCCTTCATATGTAAAAGGACATTTTCTATTATCTTCTTCTATAATAACTCACCTCCAAGTAGTCACCTGTGCTGCAATGATCGCCATAACCCTGTATTTGGAAAGGACTTTGGAAATTTACCGACACTCTAAATCCTGGGGTGACCATTACTTGCCAGTTGCAGTTCATGTTGGGCTTGTAGTTCTGTGGATACTGAGGAGAACTTAGAACCCCTCTGTCTGTATGGAGGAAGCCACCACAACCTGATGGAGAAGGCACCAGAAAAATAGCTCAAAGTCCAACTAAATGTATAATACACATCATGATAAAAAGTTGGCTCATGGACTTGCTGTTTACCTCTGGAAAAGGTGGCATTAAAGCCTCTGCCATTAATGCTGCCATCAGAGGTGAACTGAAGGAACATGGCATCACCGGTAGAGTGTAGAGAGCCAGGCAGCTGCCGTCCACAAACACTTGCAATCAGTGGAGACAAGTTGGTGTCACCTTAAAAAAAAAAAAAAAATAAAGTCATGAATGTCAGTTTAGAGTTGGGATTAATGTTGAAGTGACTCCATATGACAAACCTACCATCCCTAATGGCCAGACTGTCATGGAGACATGAAACCTCATCTTCCATGTCCAGATAGAGCAGATTAAACTCAACGATAGAACTTGGAGACCGGATTACCCATGAACAGTCAAGGTTATGCTGATACACCTCGGGCCAACCAGGAGAGAATAAGAACTGGGGATTGTCTCCTGTTATCAATGATCCTCCACATGCTCCTGAAAAGACCCAAAATAGTAAACAATTGTGAAATGAGACCAAGCATCAATGTCGAGCATGATTTGAGAGGCAGATTCCTTAGAGAACTAACCTGGGGCTATAGTTGGCAAAGGACCAGAGCCCTGAACAGCTGTCCACTCAACGAGGAAGCCTTTCCCTCCATATATACTGTCAGATTTAAACTCAAGCGTTATAGAGCTGCCTGAACTTCTTACAGAGTTAGGCAGGTTCAGGCCACAGAACACACCCAGAAGGAAAGCATTGGTGCTCGGACCATCATATATCTAAGGAAAGAGAAGCTATGATCGTCAACCTCATCTACATCATTTGTTTTGATCATTTGTCTATGTTTTAAACAAGAGTGCATACCTTGAGCTGGTCATAATAGCAATTGAATAGGTCCTCAATGTCGATGTCCAGGAATTGAATCTGGACATAGGAACCTGAGTCCACTGTGACGGTCCAGCGGTAATCTGCATTGTTTGGGTAGGTGCGGGGGTAAAGCGGGGAGGCTATCTGTCCCGAACTGCCCGTGATCTCATTTCCATACACTGAGGATGCAGAAAAAGAGTAAATATATTCCCATGTAAGATTTTAATTCAGAAAAACTTCAGAAGAACCAGCAAGACTTTCTTGTACAACCAGAGCCAAGGTTTTTGGTGAACAGAATGATCATTCAGGCCCAGGAAACCAGCATTAACCAACAAAACCACTCTAGAATGGACTAGAATCTATTGCTCTGACTTACAGTGGGAGAATACTGCTCTAAATCCAGCTCCGCTGACTGAGGAGTCAGAGACAAACTTGATCCAAAGAATGTGGCCCATTATAGAGGTGTAGTTGGAAGGAAGGGAGTTGCCACAGAAACGACCAACCAAAGTACCAGTGGAGTGTTCTTCACGAATCTCTAGGTAGTCATTACTGCAGTCTGAACTTTGCTGCAGCTGGAACATTCTGTAACACAAAGTATAGCACTGTTTGTTTTGATGAATCCATTACAATTGTGAAATCAATGTAACATCCTGACTGGCTTACATGAAGGATAGTTGTAGACGGTTCCCAGGGGAACTGGTGATGGTCCACACACACTCCACATTAGGTGGATATACATCAGGATAGTTCGGACTGTTAAAAGCACCTGACTCCATATGCAGAAGTCCACCACAGCCTGGAAAAGCAGGTACCCGAATAGTGTTAAATCACAACCTAAATGAAAATGACATTACTTGAAATAAACATTGAAATCTAACCTGAGGTTGAGGCCATGTAGGTTGCCCTAAAACCTTTCAACCCTACTGAAGCATCTGAGACGAAGTTTACCACCAGGCCATTGCTAAATGAAGTGACTGGATGTGGCAACTCAGTCCCACAGTAACGACCTGGAGAAAGGTTACTTATTACTACTAACCACTTCATCAGCATTCAGTGCATCAGTACACACATATTTAGTTTATATCTTTGACAGGAAGAGATCTTTACCAACAGATGGGGCGTTGTAATTGTCTCCATCCAGGATCTCCACACGATCATGAGAGCAGTTACTATTCAACATTTCAATCTCAAAGTCAGTGAAGGACAAAGTCACGTGGTTGACTGAAAGGAATATAGGAGATCAGAGAATCTGTTAAGATACAATAAAGGCAATACAACGGAGTGGTTTTGTGAATTCTATGTTCAAAATGCCTTGGTTTTGACTTTGAGATTATGGATACTTACATGGCTCCTGTGGCCGTATGATCCAACTACAGTTCTGATTGGGTGGGTAAGAGTATGGATAGCGAGGAGAAGCGATCTCCCCACCCACGTCGTCAGCCGTTATAGTGGATCCACATGCTGGAAATCATAAGAGTACTCAATGAGGTTTAACAACGAACAAGCCATGTTAAAATCTTGTGGGCTCATTAATGAAGATGGCACTCACCTTCTGAGAACTGGGCACTGAAGCCTTTACGGTTCTGACTGTGATCTGACCTGAAGCGAACATAGATGACATTTGTTGTGGATGTAATGGGAGGAGGCCTGGATAGTCCACAAACTTTCCTCAGGAGTGGAGAAGACTCATATGGACCATCATGGATCTAGAGAGTAGAACATGATACTTTAGTCCATAAATTGGTCTAAACCAGGGCTGCCCAAACTCGGGCCTGGACGGGCAGTGTCCTGCAGAGTTTAGATCTAAATTGCCTGAACACACCTGTCTGGAAGTTTCCACAGTAGTATGCCTAGTAAGAGCTTGGTTAGCTGGTTCAGGTGTGTCTAACTGGGGTTGGAGCTAATCTCTGCAAGACATCTGCCCTTCAGGACTGAGTTTGGGCACCCCTGGTCTAAACTCCATCCATTATGCACACACAGAAATGTAGGTTACTCACAGCCACGTAATCGACACTGCATGACATGACATTTTCAATATCCAAATCAGTGAAGTTGAAGAGGACTCGATGCCCTACGTCCACGGTGATGACCCAGGAACAGTCCACATTGTCAGGATAGTTGTTGGGATACTGCGGAGAGTGGATCTCTCCATTGGGGGCTGTGACAATCCCTCCACATCCTGAATTTTCAAGGAGAAGATTTTAATAATATATAGTATTCAACTAGAGATAAAAGAATTCTATAGTTGACACAGGTGACTAACCTCCAGAAACTTCTACCCAGGTTGCGTTGAAGCCTCTGCCACTCACGTATGCATCAGATGCGAATCGAACGGTGACAGTGTTACCTGTGCTGGCCACCTGTAGAGGGTTATTCGGAGGCCTTGTGGTGCAGAGCTGGGCCAATCGTGGGGATGAGAGATCAGGCCCTCCGTACACCTGGATAAAGGTCAAAGGTGAGGGGATACTTAGGAACTTAGGTAACAAAATATCAAACCAGGTGGGTTCATGATATGTTTATTAATATCATGAATTTTAAAGGATTAGTTCACTTCCAGTTTAAAAATGTTCTGATAATTTACTCATTCCCATGTCATCCAAGATGTTCATGTTTTTCTTTCTTCAGTCGAACAGAAATTAAGGTTTTTGAAGAAAACATTGAAGTATATACTTCATAACTATAAATGCGATGCGCATCCGTGACTCTACACATTACAGTACATAATAACATTGGAAAGGTCATGCGTCGTTAGTTCTTCGTCTGTGTACTTTGGTTAAAAAAAATAGGGTAGTGCAAAATAAAATAAGCATTAAGCATTTGTGGTTAAAAAGTGTCAATTTTTATTTTTATTTTTAGAAAATGACTGATCGTTTTGCTAGATAAGATCCTTATTCGCTGGCTGGGATCATGTAAAGCCACTTGAATCTGCAATTTGGATCTTCAAGCCATTGGCTCCCAGGCCATTGGTCCACTATATAGAGAAAAATCCTGGAATGTTTTCCTCAAAAACCTTAATTTCTGTTCGACTGAAGAAAGAAAGACAGAATGATTATCAGGAAATTTTTATTCTGGAAGTGAACTAATCCTTTAACCAACCTGAAAGTCTGACTACCAGAAAGTGTCAAAATATCAAATTTGATTGTCATTTTGAACAGTGGCCCACATCAGCTGTTTTATGTTGTGAAATGTTTTGCAAAAGTGTGCTTGTGTTGTCTCTAAGATGCATACCCCTTTTCTTTAAGACGATAATTCATACAAATCTATCTGTTGCGTAAATGTCCAAATATTGCAAATTGCATTTTGTCTCTGTTGTGTCATTTACTGTAGAGTACATAATGAGCAAGCAAACAAGACATATAATAATAAACCACAGGCCACTAAAATTATTGCAATTTTAAAACAATGCCTGGATTTGGTCTGGCATCTGTGTGGCACATAAAGTGTATGTTTGTGTGCATGTGAGACTCTGAGTCTCTAAGCCCTCTCTAAGCTCTGATTTCCAGTTAATTTCTGCCCTGTTGGCTCCATTCAGTGCTACAGTGGAGGTCAGCATTCCACAGGTCTACGCTACAAAACATAAACCAACAGAGCCTAGCAGATGCCAACAGGGCACACACCCACATAAACACACACACTTGAATTTTGATCTCATAATGATGGACAAATGAGCAATTGTAAATGTAATAGAGCATATTCAATGCATACAGACATTTTGCATACTGTTTTTATTTATTTTCATACCTCCAGCTTGTCATAGTTGCAGTCAGGATGATACTCCACATCAAACTCAAGGATGGTGATGGAAATGCTACTTCCAGGGCTTGTCTGGATGTGCCAGA
Organism: Labeo rohita; assembly: GCF_022985175.1. Taxonomy (NCBI): domain Eukaryota; kingdom Metazoa; phylum Chordata; class Actinopteri; order Cypriniformes; family Cyprinidae; genus Labeo; species Labeo rohita. The sequence goes on along the minus strand of NC_066892.1, from coordinate 6,668,377 downwards.
TGCACTCACGGTTTGCTGGGTATCTGTCAGGATAGCCTGGGCTGTTGAAAGCACCAGCAGGACCAAAGAGTTCCCCACCACAACCTGCAGGGGGTGACAGTGAGGTACTTTGACTTTCCCTGTTTTTAATCAAGGATCCACATGAAATTTCACAACAGGAAATCTGATTCACATATAACAAGTCTTTTGTATAAACAGAAGGCAACCAAAAATGACTATGACACTTATTTGGCACTAGTGAAAGCACCATGGTATTTTCATCTTATATGACTTAAAGAGTCTCTGTGTATATGTGGTCAGGGATGCTGAAGAGGACAGAGAGTTGCATTACAGTGTCCAGACAGAAAAAATGTCTCCCGTCAAGCTTATCAGAGGAAATATGAAACCACAAGGCAGTAGCAACAAGACTAAAATGCGGTCAGTGTAATGTGATATTCACGAAAGATCGGTCAGAACAGATTCATCCTCTCCACCCCCACTGTCTTAATCAATAACATCAATCCTAACGGCGTCCACAGGTCTGTGAGAGGACAAAGGAAGGGTGGAGCTACGTTTTTAATTTTCAAAATGGATCAACTGGCTTGTGGCCATGAAATACTTTATTAAATTGAGGAATCTCCACAGCACCTACATTATTCATCCCTCAATTTTATGTTTAAGTTGTCTCTTATTATAGGGACATTTCTATCTCGTCCGTCCCTGTTGTTTTTTACTCTCTGCTTGTCATTTTCCTCTCCGTCAGGAAGGTTTTTATAGCAGTGCTGTGCACATTACATAATAACATTACAGTGTTCATTCTCTGCACACTGTGTCTATGGAAACCAAGACCATTTCCTTCCAAATAATGACATCATCACAGACAGAGGTGCATGAATAATTAAGGTTCAGAGCGTACGTCTCTCTCTCTCTAACTCTGATCCTGCTCTCTGTGCAAAAATAACAGTCCACACCCTTGAGCAATGTTACTCAATGTCTCACAAGGACAGAGAAACACACACAAAACATTAGTTAGTGTAGGTTATCGCACTAATATGTGGCTTTGAGACATTTATGTCAGTGTTTCTTCTTTGAGATGTTAAGTGTGACACTGCAAGAGTTAACCCTCTGGGATCTGAGGGGGATTTAGTTTTTTTTTTAGTATCTTAAACAGGGGCGTCTCCCAAGACAAAGAACAAGGACAGAGCTTTATTGGTCTGTTCTCTGTAGAGGAGCTTATAGCCTTGTTTTCTGCTGGAAGTAGGCTAATACATGTACATTTACTCTTTCCTTTCTTTCTTTGCTAGATTCATTCATCACTTGTACTCAGCTCTTTCCCTGCTGGCCAATCACAGTGAAGCTTTCCTAAGTGATGTCACTGCTTTGCTCATTAAGACCGCTATTTGTCCAAAAGATTTAGTGACATCATCACTCAAGAGATTACAGGTCGCTGACCTCTGGCTGCCCAGTAATGACTCTGCATGTTATTTCCTTCTGAGTACCTCATATGTCTTTCCACTCTCATACACATCTAGATGTTTCACACAGTGTTTTCAGGCTGGCACATGTCCTTGAAAACGTTTCCATGAATGGTGGTACTTTCCATGAATATTTGGACGTGCTCTGTGCTGTGTGTTGGCTCTTACCATTCTGGTACCAGTCCATCTGAAAGCCTCTGTATGAGACAGACAAGTCTGAATGGAACACAATGTGGAGGCTGGTACCGGTGGTGGTGTTGGCTGGAGGAGGTGTGTTTCCACAGAACGTACCGATCAGAGTAGCCTGATCGTTTGGACCATCGTACAGCTAGATTGGAAACAGAAAGGAGGATTATTTAATACAGTAAAAGACTGTTAACTGTCACATCTCACAATTCTAATTTCCTTGCAATTCTGACTTTATATCTTGCAATTCTTACTTTTTTCTTTGTAACTGTGACTTATCTCGCAATTCTTTTTCCCTCAGAACCGTGAGTTTATCTCTCAAAATTCTCTTTATTTCTCAAAATTGTTGGTTTATCTCTCACAATTCTGACATTTTTCCTCAGAACCGTGAGTTTATATCTCGCAATTCGGCCCTTATTTCTCAAAATTGTTTATATCTCGCAATACTGACATTTTTCCTCAGAACCGTGAGTTTATATCTCGCAATTCTGACTTTATTTCTTAAAATTGTTGGTTTATCTCTCACAATTCTGACATTTTTTCCTCAGAACCATGAGTTTATACCTCAAAATTCTGACTTTATTTTTCAAAATTGTTGGTTTATCTCTCACAATTCTGACATTTTTCCTCAGATACGCGAGTTTATACCTCACAATTTGGCCTTTATTTCTCAAAATTGTTTAGATCTTGCAATTCTGACTTTTTTTTTCCTCAGAACTGAGTTTATATCTCAAAATTCTCTTTATTTCTCAAAATTGTTGGTTTATCTCTCACAATTTTGACATTTTTCCTCAGAACCGTGAGTTTATCTGTTGCAATTCTACAATTTTTCCTCAGAACCATGAGTTTATATCTCAGAATTCTGTCTTCATTTCTCAAAATTGTTGGTTTATCCCTCACAATTCTGACATTTTTCCTCAGAACCATGAGTTTATATCTCGCAATTCTGACTTTTTTCCCCAGAACCGCAAGTTTATATCCTGAATTTTCAGACTTTTTTCCTCAGAACAATGTTTGTATCTCGCAATTCTGACTTTATTTCTGGAATTTGTTGGTTTATATCTCGCAACTCTGACTTTTTTCTCAGAACCATAACTTTATATCTTGGAATTCTGATTTGTTTCCTCAGAAGCGTGAGTTTATATCTTTCAATTCTGACTTTATTTCTCAAAAGTTTGAGTTCACACCTCGCAATTCTCACTTTTGTCCTCAGAACGTGAATTTATATCTCGCAATTCTTTTGACAATTTTAACTTGTATCTTGCAATTCTGACTTTATTTCTCAAAATTGTGAGTTTATATCTTGCAATTCGGACTTGGTTCCTCAGAACCAAGAGTTTAGATCTCTCAATTCTGACCTAATTTCTCAAAATTGTGAGTTTGTCTCTTGCATTGTGACATTTTTTTTGCAATTTTGACTTGTCTTGCAATTCAGACTTTTTTCCTCAGAACCTTGAGTTTATAGCTCGCAATTCTGACTTTACTTCTCAAAATTGTTTTGTGCCTCACAATATTTTGTCCTTTTTCTTCAGAACTGTGAGTTTATATCTTGAATTATCTCACTTTTTAACTCGAAATTGTGAATTTATATCTCACAATTCTGACTTTATACCTTGCAAAAAAAAACTGAAAATTATCTAAAAATTCGAACAATTATACTAGTTTTCTGACAGAGTTGATATACTGTATGATTGGGACACAAAAATGGACAATTACTTTTTTTTTTTTTTTTTTTGAGAAAAAGTACAAAGCTGTGCCTGATCATGTAATTTCATAACTTTGACAAAATAACAGGGAAATAAAACAAGGTGAAAAAGTAGTCAAATTAAAGTGTGAAACACATTTTCTCCTGCACTATGTCTGAAAAATCAGATCAGTGACCTTTCACAGGAAATACAACCAATGACATCACATCAGAAATTCAGACCATCTGTTCCACAGCCTTAGGAACAAAAGTGTGCTGTAATATTGTTGGCTTGTGCACAAAATCTCACATTCCATTCGTAAGAAGTCATCAGAGTCCAAAATATCCAACACAACAGTCCATGTATTTACCCAGCTGATGAATGCCTATCTATGGAATGAGGTTTATGAAAACAAGAGTGTAGCTCTTTCTCAAGTATGCCTAAGGGAAAAGGCAAAAACTCAACATCTCTAAAAGAGGCCCCAATGATGTCATCACTGTTTGGATCGCCATGGTGATGAGTGTATGGAGAGGAACTCAAAGGCCCATTGTACATTTTCAAAGACTCTGCCAGTAAATCACTGTAGTGTAACTGAATGACAAACTGTCGAGCATGAATTAAACAACTTGACCCCTTCACAGGGAAATAATATGATGATACAAGCTTGAAAAGACACGTAGATGGTCCTCGAGTCAAAAAAACCCAACTCAGTCTGTCAAAACAGATCAGGAGCCAGCATTCACAACCCATTTTGTTTTAACAACGTGACATATTTCAGTCCAAAACAAAATAATCAATGAGAAAATTAACTGGGCTTGATTCAATCCATCAGAAACTGATTTCATATCAGTATAGAGAAATCCAAAAATGTAATAACATGCAAAATATGACCATAAAGTCTACTAAGTAAGCAAATATATTAAATTTCGAATTCATGACAGAAGGAGGTGCCGGTGCGGTCGCTTGCTCTTAAAATACTGTCATTTTTGGTCATACAGATTAAAGCTACACATTTGTCGAATCTGTTAAGACTCTACATCTATTTGTGTGCACCCAGAATAACAACAATAATGAACCAAACGGGACGCGCTTTCAGCTGTTTCGTTCTCTGTAAACTTCGAAACTCTGTGTAGACTATATAGAATATAATCTATAGAGAGTGAAATGTCTACTTTTAAATGAATTAATTCAAATCGAAAACAGATTATATAATTCGTATGAAACATGTAGGCGCATCACTACTGCGGAGATGACGAGTCAGTGTCGCCGAAAACAAATAAAGCACTAATTTATCAATAAATTATTAAAATGTGAATGCTTTTTTTCCCTAAAACATTCATACTTATTATATCTGCCGGTGCACTGTGGCAAGCTTTTATTACGTGCACTGTAGGCAATTAAAGGCTCATTGTTATGATTTATATGGTTTATTAAATGTGCGACTAATAGTCGACTAATCCTTAAAATGAACGACTACTAGTCAACCAGAAAGATTTTTAGTCGATGGCAGCCCAAGATGACAAATTGAGTGGGTTTTGGTTGTAATATTCACTCGAAGGGCAACAAGAGAAGCGATGCAAGTCTTCACTGACTTCCTAAAGACCCACATCTTTGTTCTCTCCACTTTAGCCCTGATGCCTTTGAGGCTTTTAGAAGACCACAACTAAAAGAGTTTACAAATGGCAGAGAAAAGAAACGCTAGATGCCATCCTGGCAGGATATAAACATGCAACGCTTGTCATGATGCCACAGCCACTGAAGGAGTTTCTTAGCACGGATCTCTGGGGTTTACACTCCTTGTAGGGAAAAATTTATTTCATGGCACCACCTGTAAGCCCTTTACGTAGCTGTGGTCATCCTATCAGTATTTGATTTTCCAAGTTGTGTTGCTGTAAAAATAGCAACAGGTAGTGCCAGTAGCTTACTGAGTGCATCCATTTCACGTCATCGAGATAATGGCGCACCCCATAGTCGAAAAACAATGTTGATTTTTTAAACAACATAAATCATTCATGGGTTTTCGAAGTAAGTGACATCATTTATGTTATATTAAGCAATACATGTTTAAGGTTGTATAATTTAAGACAAAGCATGTACTGACCTTCACGTAGTCGTAGGCACATCCGATGTGGTACTCCACCTCAAAGGTTATAAAAGTGTAATTGATGGTGTTGCCCATGCTGGCCTGAATGGTCCAGCTGCAGTCAGCGCGAGATGGATAGTCGTTGGGGAAGTTCAAGCTCTCAATCTTTCCCCGGCTCCGATTGGCGATCAGCATACCTTGGCAAACTATAGCAGAAAAGCCGGTCTTGATTAAAAACGTATTAATAATACGAGATGCGAAGAATTGTGTAACTTGTTGAAGACTTGGAGAATATTTTACACCAATTTTAAGGCAGGAATGCATTAAATTGGTGCAAAGCTGAACTTGACCCTGCAGTAAAGTTTTAGAGTCTGGGAAACACACTGGCATGTGAACATTGACAGCCAAAAGAAAAGGCAAACGCCTGAGAGAATGCACAAGAAAAGAAGACAGATAGTGCACTGAGCTCTAAACTGTGACATTTAACCTCTACAAACATAATTAAAACAAGACTAAAAAGCAGAGATCCAAAACAAGTCTATGTCCTCTGGGTGAACTTAACTGCTAAATACAAAAATACTTAACTTACAAAAAAACTAGCATGTTATTCCCATATTTTGGGGAATACACCATGGTAATACCTTTCTATGAAGTACCACTGAAATATGGAATCCACTGCAAAAATAAAACTAAGTATTTTTGTCTTGTTTTCTAGTACAAATATCTTTATAACATTATTTCAATACATTTTCTTAAATCAAGAAATATTTACTTGAGAAGCAAGATGACATAATCCACTGATCATTAAGTTTTTCTCTTAAAAAATTATCAAAATTAAGTTTTTGCTTAAAAATATGTTTCTGACAATGAAAAACAAAAATGTAATTTTTTTTCCCCTTTCAATTAGCATTATTTTTCTTCCTCGTTAGATTTTTTTTAAGCATAAACTCAAATTTGGTAATTTTTCTGAAAAAAATAAATTCAGACATAATACCTTAAGCCATTTTGTTTCTTAAGTAAATGTATTTTGATTTAAGAAAGCTTACTATACCGTAAAACAAGACAAACATTCTAGGAAAAATATTTTTGCCATGTATGAATATGTTCCAAACTACCACAATCCTTTTTTTGTATGAGTTTACATCAAATATAAATAAAAAAAAACTATATTTTTACTTTTTTCAGAATTTTAACGGTCCTTGGTGTTCAGTGTAACTCACGGGTTTGGTAGGAAGCCAGAAATCCGCCTGTGTGGACGACGGCGTCTGTACGTAGCTTCACATACATGTTCTCTCGGGAGGAGTAGAGTGGGGCAGGAATCTGATTTCCACACAGTTTGGCCATCTCTGGAGCACTGGTGCTGTTGCCATCATACACCTGGTAAAACATGTACACATCAGGGAAAGATACCTCAATACATCAATACCTTGAATAGAGAAGTCTACAATTGTGTAGTAAATCGTTTAAGTCAATGCTTTCTAACCGCCAAGTAGTCATAGTAGCACTCGTTGCTGTTCTCCAGGTGAAAGTCTCCAAAGCTGAGCGCGACTGTGCTTCCTGCACTGGTTTTGATGTGCCAGTAGCATTCGGCGTTGGGGTGATAGGGCAGGGGGTAGTTGGGCGAGCTGAAACCTCCAATACTTGTGGTCAACGTCCCACCACAACCTATAAGAGAGATACACGGTAAGTCTGGGAGAATATAGTCCATTGATCATCTAATGCATATTAGAAACAAAATTGGAGTGCAAACTTTATGTTCCAGTTAAAATTGCTATGATTTCTGGGATGTCTGAGTTGTAATTAGGCCTTCTGGAAAACAAATTTGTGTGTATAAGGTAACAGGTTGATAGTAGCACTCAATTAGTACTTACTACTTTTGGATCTAAAACTATAAAATGATTTTTTTAAACTATAAAATGTTTATTATTATTATTATTATTATTATTAAAATAAAGTTGAAAAATAAAATAAATATTACATCAAAAAAATTGCAAATTTTTTATATAAAATTATAAAAAAAAGAAAAAAAAAATCACTAAAGCACATGACAAAATTACTAAAACAAAAACTATTAAAAACCTTTTTTTAATACAGCAGACATAAAATTAAATATAAATATTACAAAATGAACTTAAAACAAAAATTGTAAATTTTGCTTTGGAAACTAAATGAAATAAGTTTAAAAAAGTAAAATATAGTAAAAAAACATAAAAATATAATAAAAAATTTAAATATTATAATATAAAAATAAAGTATTAAATATAATAAATGTTTACAAATAAAAAGTAAATAAATATTAAAATATAAAATCATATTAAAAAAACTACATTCAAATATCAGAATATAAATATAAAGTATTAAATATAAGTTACTTAAAATAAAGCAAATATTTACAAATAATAAAAAAAGTTTGACTAAAAATGAAAACTGTAAATATAAAAATAAAAGTTAATATTAAATATTAATAAATACTATAATAGTATGTTAGTAATACTAAAAGAACATGGACATATAGTATAGAAATTATGATCACAAAGACTACACTCTAAATTATCTGCTGAAAAACAGCACTAAAAAACAAACTGCAGTTGGTCCTTTCAAATGACAGTCAGACATGTTGGCAGTTCTTGGCCAGACTTTATGCAAACGGTCTGGCTGATATTTATCTGGCTGATTGAATACACAAAGCAAACAATAGGAAACGAATACCTGTCTGTGTGCCATCCCAGTGGGCTTTGAATCCCCTGAAGGTGACTGAGTGGTCGGATCTGAATTTAATCCACAGCCTGTTGCTGTGGGACATTATGATGGGTGGACCATTTGTTCCGCAATATTGACCAATCAGGGGGGATGTTTCATAGCCACCATCTCTGTAAAAAGAAAGGAAAATGTTCGAAAACCAAAAAGTGACCAAATCAGTGTCTCAAGATGCTGGAAAAGTTCCTCACCTGATCTCCAAATAGTCAAAACCACAAGTACTGAACCCTTCCAGCTGAAAATCGGAGACATTCAGCATGATCTGCATGTTGACCTCCACTATGATTTTAAAGATACACTCCCGATTGTTAGGATAATTGTCGGGGTAGTTAGGCGAGTAGAACTCCCCAGTGGGTGAAGTAAATATCTCACTGCAATCTGCATGGGCAAAACATATGAGATATAAGACAACATTTAGCTCCTTTGTATATCTCTACATACTTCACTATGAGGCCTGGACTTTCATGGCTTTTCCAATTCAATTTTCATATCCAGTTACTGGAATAAATTTATACCTGTGCTTGCATTGATGGAGACATATTGTGCAGAAAAGCCTTCGGCAGACAGACTGTGGTCAGAGACCAGCACAACGGTCATTAGACTATCAGTGCTGGTTAGAGATGGAGGAACGGAGCGCCCACAGAACCTAAGAACAAAATAACCAATATTTTCCAACATATTCATTTACACATCTATAATTAAGTGATGACTGTGGCCTAAACTGTCTAATGGCTGGTTTACCTGCCCATAAGGGTGCCGGTCAGTGCTGTGCCATTATCATAGACAGCCACATAGTCGTATGCGCAGTTGGTGTGATACTCCAGGTTAAAGGTTGTGAATGACAGACGGATGAGGTTGCCGGGCTCAACGGATATGTACCAGGTACAATTGGCTCCATGAGGGTAGTCAGTGGGATGTCCTGGGCTGGTGAATGAACCCGATAGTTCTGTGAGAGTCTCTCCACAACCTGTAAAAACGAACACAAGTGTTGAAATAATATGAAAATGCTTTTAACAGTGGAGAACAATTATGCGCTGCTCATCGTGGGAATCAAACCTAGACCTTTTTGGTTTCCAGGCCAAATCTTTAACTAGTATGTCTCACCATCACTGGTCTACCAATATCTGTTCACTCTGATTCACCAAACATAAGCACGAATATAGCTGCAAGCAGCGATTACCAGGGTTTAAGCGCATTTTAGCACATATGAAAAAGACATTACATATTATTTAGCAAGCTTGTAACCAACTAAATCAATGATTAAAAAGAGCATTTCTGGAAATTCCAGGTAATTTACCACAGAAATATGATGTTTTTTAACATTTTAGCTGAAGTTTTCATGAAGTTTTGAGTTTTCATTTAGGATTTATAGGCTTTTCGGCTTTTGGGTATATTTGGTCACGCCTATATCGTAAATTATGTGTTATAGCTGTGCGAATGCAAAAGTTCAACTTTAATAATTATTGCCCGAGAGAGTCCAGAATTGCATTGCTGTGTTTTTTTTTTTTAGTTGAGCAAAAAACCTAGGACTAGTTTGCAAAAGAAGGTTTTTTACATAATAGAGAATATTTAATGAATGATTTGATTGACATCAGTGGTTCTTGAGGCAAAGTTGCTTGGTATGAAGAAATGTATCAGATGATATGAATATTGTGTGGATGTTTGAAACACCACATGATAACAAAGGCGTAAAACTTGTTAGTGCCACCTAGTAGCCGATTTCTTTCAAAGTTCTTACAGACCTCGAGGACCAAGTGTTGAACGTGCCCACCGAGTTTTGTTCCGATCCACCTCCGTTAACCTTGTACAATAGCTGCTCAAAATTCATTGGCCGATGGCGGCCGTGTTTTTTGGGATATTACGCAGATGTCCTCATAGACACTTGTGGCACTTTGGACAAAGACACTGCATACCAATTTTCAAGTCAAGTCGAACTAATGGGTACATACTTATAGATGTTTTTAATGTTTTTTTCCCTACTATAGCGCCACCAAGTGGCCAAATTTCGCCTTTTTACTGTGACGCCAGATTGAGCTTTTACATATGTGTTCCAATTTTGCCAAAAATATCTCCTTCCTATCAAGCATTTAAGGCGTTTTAGTAATAGTGGCTTACTGCAAATTTAACATTTTAACAGTGATCACTTTCACATTGAGATTGTTGCTGTTTAGTCTAGGTAGGCAGCTCACTAGATAGTATATACAATATGTTTAAATAACCTACATTTAAAAAGAACAAAACAATAGTTCACCTTGCTCTGCGGATGCAAACTCAGCAGTGAAACCATGGTTGGACACTGATGAATCTGTTCTGAATCTGATATACATGGACCTCTGGGTGGACTCCAGCATGGGAGGCATGTTAATTCCACAGTATCGACCAATCAGAGGGGAGTCTACACTGGGACCATCTCTTACCTAAGAGATAGAGAGTGACATTTCAAAAAAAGTGTAATGTGCAATCTGTATGTTGGCTGAATAGGATTAGCACAATATTAATGTTGTACCTCAACATAATCGAAGATGCAGGTAGCGCTTCCCTCAACATCAAAAGTGAGGAAGTTAAGAGTGACCACATAGCCTTCAGGTTGGTTAATGACCCACTCACACACCTTGTTGTGGGGGTAGGGGTCGGGGTGCATGGGAGTGCGAATCTGACCGGTTCCAGAGAAGGTTCCTCCACAAGCTAGAGAAAACAGTTAAACTCTGAGATCATGTTGGGGTGGGGGTGCACTTATCATACTTACAGTTGAAGTCAAAAGTTTACATACACCTTGCAGAATCTGCAAAATGTTGATTATTTTACCAAAATAAGAGGGATCATACAAAATGCATGGTATTTTTTTTAGTACTGACCTGAATAAGATATTTTACATCTACATTTACATATAGCCCACAAGAGAAAATAATAGTTGAATTTATAAAAATGACCCCATTTAAAAGTTAACATACACTTGATTTTTAATACTGTGTTGTTATCAAAATGATCCACAGCTGTGTTTTTTGTTTAGTGATAGTTGTTCATAAGTCCCTTGTCCTGAACAATTAAACTGCTCGCTGTTCTTTAGAAAAATCCTTCAGGTCCCACAAAGTCTTTGGTTTTTCAGCATTTTTGTGTATTTGAACCCTTTCCAACAATGACTGTATGATTTTGAGATCCATCTTTCCACACTGAGGACTGAGGGACTCATATGCGACTATTACGGATGGTTCAAACGCTCACAGATGCTCCAGAAGGAAACACAATGTATTAAGAGCCGGAGGGGGGTGAAAACTTTTGGAATTTGAAGAAAAGATCGGGGTAAAATTAACTTTTGTCTTCTGGGAAACATGATCAAATATCTTCTGTAGCTTCTGAAGAGCAGAACTAAATGAAAAAAATATGATATTTAGGCAAAATAAGAAAAATTTACACATCTTCATTCTTTTCAAAAGTTTTCACCCCCTGACTCTTAGCACATTGTGTTAACTTCTGAGGCATCAGTGAGCGTTGGAACCTTCTGTAATAGTTGCATATGAGTCCCTCAGTTGTCCTCAGTGTGAAAAGATGGATCTCAAAAACATATAGTCATTGTTGTAAAGAATTTAAATACACAAAAATGCTGAAAAACCAAAGAATTTGTGGGACCTGAAGGATTTTTCTGAAGAACAGCGGGCAGTTTAACTGTGAACATAATGAACATTTTGCAGATTCTGCAAGGCGTATGTAAATTTTTGACTTCAGCTGTACATTGTTGCATAGAGTATGTTTCTGGTCTTGTTTTTACTCTTTGGCGCCATACACTTTACATAAAAAGGAGGTTTCAGTGTCTCACCGACTTCATAGGTGGCCCTGAAGCCAGCACGGGCCACAGAGCTGTCAGACTTGAAACGGATCCAGAGTCCATTAACAGAGGACAATATTGGTGCTGGCAGGGTGGTGCCACAGTACCTCCCAATGAGTGGGTCGGTCTCACCCGTCCCGTCTCGAACCTAAAAGACATTCGACGTTGTAAGATCAAAATGCTATTTACTTCTCCTCTCCTCAACTCTAATTACACAGATCATACCTCCACAAAATCAAAAAGACAGCCACTATGAATCTCCAGGTCAATGTGGGTGAAGTTGAGCGCCACTTGTTCGCTACGTGGCATTCTGATGACATATATGCACTGCCTATTGTGAGCATAGTTATTAGGCCAGTTAGGAGAGATGATGATGCCTTCTGTGTTTGTAAAGATGCCTCCGCAGCCTGGGTCAGCTGGTGGCACAAAGTAAATAGCATTATACTCAAGCAATTCATCCGAGTATTGTAAGATAACTGGGTTTGCCCATTTGAACCTAGTGTTGTTGTACATCATAAGTTTACAACATTTGTAATGTGACTCCTGACTTTTAATATCTATATAACGGCAATAAACTGTTTTATAAGCATTCGAAGGACAGTATTCCACTGATGGATCCATTAAAATGATCCATAATTCATTTACTGGAACTACTGCTAATGCATTATGATTAGAGTACTTCATTTACATAACCACTGACTGCAAACAAGAACATAGTGCCGTAAAATTCAAATAGGTTCAGAAAATGGTTCACAAACTGCAAAATATGGGGCCAGTTAATACTTTTATGCATGCATTATAAAGGCATTCATGTTACAAAAGATTTCAATTTTAAACAAATGCTGTTCTTTTGAATTTACTATTCATGAAAGAAAACCATTTGTTACAGTTTCCAAAAAAATATTAGGCAGCAAAGCTGTTTTAAACATTGATAATAATAAGAAATAAGTCTTAAGCAGCAAATCAGCATATTAGAATGATTTCTGAAGGATCATGTGACACTGAAAAGTGATGATGCTGAAAATTCAGCTTTGCATTCAGAAATAAATTCTATTTTAAAACATATTTAAATATTTTATATTATTTTCTATAATAATATTATTTACATCATTTTAAAATGTAATAATATTGCTCAATATTACTGTTTTTACTGTATTTTTAATCAATAAATGCAGCTAAAAAGATACTTCAGAAACATTAATGTAAAAAAGAAAAAAAAGAAAAATACAATCCAAGCTTTTGAATGGTAGTGTAAAGGTGTATTATCCTGCCTAAAATATCCCATAATCCCCCTCTCTCTGTGGTTTGACAGCATGGGCTTTACTTACATGGTGAAGTAGTGTATGTAATGTGAAATCCCCGATCGCTGACACTAAAATCAGAGTGGAAGTGGATCCAGGCAGATGGTCCTGTTGTCTGTATAGGCGGTGGTGATGCTGTACTGCAGTATTTTCCCAGAACTGGGTCTTGTGGAAGCAGTCCGTCTCTGATCTATAAAATAAATCTGAAAACTGAAGCATTTTAACACATATGCAAAAAAAATGGATTCAAGATGCAACAAGCTTTACCTCCAGGTAGTCAAAGTTACAGCTATCATGGTGCTCCAGACTGAGGGTGCCAAAAGCGAATGTGATTAGCAGACCAGGGTTCACATTCACTGTCCAATAGCAGTCCCGGCTGGGTGGATAGTTACCTGGGTACCCGGGTGACTTGATATCACCGTATGTATTGGTCAACTCTCCACCACACACTGGAAAAGGAAAAAAAAAGTATTGGAATAAGAAGTAATTTGTTACTATAATCACAAGGGAAGCAATCATTTGGACCAATCAGTAAAGGTTTTTGTTTTCACATGCATAATCCACTAAATCCACTATTTTCACATGAAGGCGCACACTGACTAGTAGAAACCAGCTTGGTTTGAAAGTGACTTCTGTGTAGGCAATTGATGTTTTTGCCTTAGAAATTTCACTAATGTGAGTTTATTTTAAAGGAGAAGTCCACTTCCAGAACAACAATTTACAAATAATTTACTCACCCCCTGGTCATCCAAGATGCTCATGTCTTTCTTTCTTCAGTCGTAAGGAAATTATGGTTTTTGAGGAAAACATTTCAGGATTTTTCTCCATATAATGGACTTGATTGGTGACCCGATTTTGAACTTCCAAAATGTATTTTAAATGCAGCTTCAAAGGGCTCTAAATGATCCCAGCCGAGGAAGAAGGGTCTTATCTAGCAAACCAATGGGTCATTTTTTTCGAAAAATAAAAATTTGTATACTTCTTAAGCACAAAAGCTTGTGTAGCACAGGCTCTGGGATGCACGTTCATGATGCTAGGAATCAGTGATGGGTCGTTCTTGAACGATTCGTTTATTTTGAACAAATCTTTAATGTGACTCGGGAAGAACGAGTCGTCTCAGGGAGTGATTTGTTCAGTCATGCAAGCACAACATCCTATTAGGTTCTGTACTGGAATTAGTTCACCTGTTTCGAGTCTTCAGGTTTTTCAAGAAAAAGATTCGTTCATTTTGCTGAACGAGTCGGTAAAATGATCCGAACTTCCCATCATTACTACGAAGTCTGTGTACTCCGACTAAAAAAAGGTAGATTATGGAAAATAACTCCATCTTATTTTCTCCTACAACTTCAGTGTCGTTCGACATCGTTGTACCTTTTTGTTTGTAAACAGCATTTGACTTACTTGCACTTTCTTAGTCTTTGCACATTCGCTTTGTAAACATTGGGTCTGTGGTTCCGCGTGACCTTTCGAAGTGATTTAATAGTACGTGAACGCGCATCCAGAACCTGTGCTACACGAGCTTTTGTGCTTAAAAAGTTTACAAATTTTTGTTTTCCGAAAGAAATGAACGATTTCGCTAGATAAGACCCTTCTTCCTCAGCTGGGATCATTTAGAGCCCTTTGAAGCTGCATTTAAACTACATTTTGGAAAATGTTGAAATGTTTTCCTCAAAAACCATAATTTCTTTATGACTGAAGACAGAAAGACATGAACATCTTGGATAACAAGGGGGTGAGTAAATTATTTCTGACTTGTTGTTCTGAAAGTGGAGTTCTCCTTTAAGATTATTCTTGGTTTACCTGGTGCTTGGGATTGCCAGGCCACTGTGAAGCCGCGACCACTGACTGAATGGTCGGAGCGGAACCAGAAGTACAGAGAATTGTAGGAGCTGAAGAGTTCTGCTGGGGCGGCGGTGCCGCAGAATTTCCCGATTACATAACCTGCGGCACTCTCGCCATCGTGGACCTGCAGGAAATCGAAGTTGCAGTTGGCGCTGTTCTCGATGTCGAAGAAAGGGAAGGTAATCCGCAGAATCTGGGAAGAAAAAACACAAGAAAGCACAAAATGCAAAGTTTACTTTCATGGATAATTGCATCATGCATCTTGAAAAAAAAACTGCTGATTTCCAAACAAGGCCTAATATTATCTAATCTGATGATGCAAAGTTTAAAAAACACAGTACCAATCAAAAAGTTTTGAACAGTAAGATTTTTAATGTTTTTTAAAGAAGTCTTTTCTGCTCACCAAGCCTGCATTTATTTGATCCAAAATACAGCAAAAGCAGTAATATTGTGAAATATTTTTACTATTTAAAATAACTGCTTTCTATTTGAATACATTTTAAAATGCAATTTATTTCTGTGATCAAAACTACATTTTCAGCATCATTACTCCAGTCACATAATGATGATCTTGATTTGCTGTTCAAGAAACATTTTTTATTATTATTATTATTATTATCAATAATAACATTACACACAAATAACATTATATATTATACCATTCAAAAGCTTGGAGTCAGTATTTTTGTATTTTTTGGGGGGTGGGGGGGGAAGAAATTATAAAAATTAATCTTACTGTTCAAAACTTTCCACTTTCCTCAAAATAGGAATGAAAATTGTTCAAATTATATACGTATTAGTCAAATGCAAAATTAAATTAAATAATAAAATAAAATAAAAATAATTCAAAATGTTTAATTTCACTTACAGTCTGCAAAGAAAAAAGTATATTAGGCATATTAACAACACTAATTTATTTGGAGAAAAGTCTTGAAAGAATATGATTATTTTAAATAATATAATCTAAGATAATAAAAATGATACTACACATATGAATAACTTTAAAAATTAGCGCATTCTGTTAAAATGTATACTTTTTTAGAACAAAATATAATTATGCTTAATTAAGATTCTAAATGTTAATATAAATTAGAAACGTATATAATATTACAAAATCATACTGAAAAATTACGCATATCTGCATGTTTTGGTTCCTCTTTATGTTTATTTAAAAAAAAAAATTAAGAATAATTATGCACTTTTTCATAATTAAAAAAGGGCCTACTATTACCTAATCTGATAATGTGGAGTTCAAAATATTAATAAAAACTTTCCATTAGGTACACAATGTGTATATATATATATATATATATATATATTCAAAATGTATCATTTAACTTACAATCTGCAAATGTGTGGAAAAACATGATCTAATACTAAATCAAAGAACATTACAAACAAATAAGCTTTTTTCACAAAATCACATTTTTTCTGTCACTGTTTGGATGTAGTAAAACACCCACAAATGTAACATCTTTGAAACTTGAAACATCTGGGTCATGTTTGCATTTTCTTCTGTCACTGGCCATAAAATAATGTCTTCAGAATCATTCATACATGTGAAAACCAGCTAAGAATTGAACAAATACAAATCATGTCTTTGTGGCATTTTTTTCTGATAATTAAGGGATAACACAAGACTTCTTCTCCTTCTCAAAAATACACATCAAAACAGGCACTATTTTTGAATCAGCATGCCAAAATTAGTTGGAAATGATTTTGGATTTCATTCAGCATGTATGATGTAGGATCAGATTTTTAAAAAGGTCATTGATGTATCTTTACTAACCTGGTTGGGGTCGGTTCTGACGACCCACGCACAGCTGACCTGATGATCATAATCGCCCGTTCCAGGATTCGTAGGGTAGCTAAAAGTGCCGGCTGGACTTTCCAGAACTCCTCCACACTCTGAAGCACACAAAAGGTCATGTAGTCACCGTATGGAAAAACATACACTACCACATGCATCACTTTTCCAATAACACACACCTTGCTGTGGAGTCTGGCACTGCGGGCCCGTCCATTGGGAGGTGCAGGTACAGGTGTAGCCGTTGATGCCGTCGGTGCAGGTGCCTCCGTTCTGGCAGGGATTGCTAGAGCACTCGTTCACATTCTGATCGCAGTTCTGCCCCGTCCAGCCCGGGTCACAGCGACAGATGTAGCCAGTCAGGGTATTCTAGGAAAATCACAGACAAAAAAAACATGCTGACTACTGTAATTTGATGGAAACAGAACAGAGAGGGAAGTCAAAGAGATAAACACTTACCTCACACTGACCATTTACACAAGGATTACTAGTGCCACAAATGTCAGTGATCTGAGTGCAACCCGCAGGTCCGTAGCCATTACCCACGTAACCAGGAGGACAGGTGCATGATGGGATAACGCTTCCTGAAAGGAGAACAAAAACGAACCCATTTATAATTCAGAAATGATACTTCGACTCACTTTTATTTTTCATCTACACACAGATTTGCCAATGATAGAAAGATGTAGAAAGAATATGATTATTAAGACCCAAAGATATTATCATAGATAATACATAATATTACAGATATATGAAAAACTACTTTTTTATTTTTTTTAAAAAAGTGTACTTCTTCAGGAACAAATATAGTTTTTATTTCTGTGTTTGTTTTGTATTTTACTTAATTTTTTTATTTAGTTTTGTTTTATTTTTTATTAAAAAGTTTTCATTTTTACCATCAAAATGGTACTAATTAAAATTCGATAGCATTTTATTCTGAGTAAAACTGACTGAAATGAAAGAATATGACAAAACATATAAACAGTACACATGACATAAGTAACACTAAAAATAACAGCATTTTTTATATTTTGTTTTATTTTAATTTACTAAAATTATGAGGTAAATGAAAAAAGGACCAAAAATGATTTTTTTTTAAAAAAAAAAGCATGAATTTGACAAAAATTAAAATATAAAATTTTTTATGACATAAGTAACACACTAAAAATAAGAGCATTTTATTTTTAAAAACGTTAACTTTCAGGAAAAAATATAGTTTTTAATTTATGTGTGTTAGTTTTTTTTATGTATTAAAAAACACACTTTTTTTCAAAGTGTTTCTGTGTGTTAGTATTTTTTGTTTGTTTGTTTTATTTTGTTTTTATTTTTCTAAAACAATAGAGATAAATGAAAAAAGGTTACATTTTCACTATATATTTCACATTTTCTTTATTAAAATTAGACAGCATTTTAGTCTGAGTAAACATGACTGGAATTAATAAATATGACAAAATATTAAAAAATACATCAACAGTATATTAGACATATTTTAAATCTACAAAAGAATATAATTAATAAGACTATAGTCAAAGATACACAACGTACTATTACAGATATATGAATAACTACTAAAAAAAATTAAAAAAAGAAAATCACAGAATTTTTTTAAAGTGAACTACAAAAAAAAAAATATATCATTTAATTTATGTTAGTTTTGTATTTTATTTTATTTTATTAAAGCAATAAAGATAAATGGAAATAAAAATATGTAAAATAGAAATAAAATATATTGAAATGGAAATAATATATTAAATGGAAATAAAATATATTAAAAGTATATAAAACGCATATGACATAAGTAACACTAAAAATAACAGTATTTTATGTAAAAAAAAAAAAAAAAGTGTACTTAAAGAAAAATTTTTTTTTTATTTTAATTTTTCGTTTGTTAGTTTTGTATATTTTTGTATTTTGTTTTATTTTAGTTTACTTATGGTTTAATTTACACTATCCAAAATGTTATTCATTAAAATTAGATAGCATTTTAGTCAAAATAAAAATTGACAAATGTATATAAACCGTACATAAATAGTTTTTTATATATAGTTTTTTGAGAAAATATGATTATTAAGAATATAACCATAGATACACAACATAAACGTAATAATACATACATATATATATATATATATATATGAATAACTACTAAACACCACAGCATTTTTTTATTATTTTTATATTCATGTGTTAATGTTTTCTTGTTCAAAATGTAAATGTAAAGTTAATAACAAAAGGTTTGATTTTGCCATTTTTTGTCAACAAAAATGTTTTCTAGAATGATATCCCCTTTTAGTCACAGTAAAATTGGTTGAAATTAATGAACATGACCAAATATTGATACGATCTGAAGAATATTTCCATCAAAAGACAAACGCTATGACTAAAACAAACTAACTTGTAAAAACCGACACATACAGCAATAACATTTTTTACTGTATATCAGGAGTTTACGTCACAGAAACTAAACTTTTAACACCCATTTTATTGATCCTGTTATAACATACCATAAATGCTACTAGTCATGCGCTGCTGTAAAGAATAACTACAGTAAAAGTATGCAGTGATTGTGTGTGTGTACCTGGAGTAGAAGTACAGGTAGCCAGTGGATGACATCCTCCATTGTTGGTGGAGCAGATGTCAGCTTGAGTGCAAGTCTTCCCGTCTCCCTCATAGCCTGAGGACATACACATGGGGTCAGCAGTCTCATCTTACATTTAATGGCTATTTTAGCTCAATCATTTCAGTGCGTCTGGTCTTCCTCTGCAATCTAGCAGTCAATTGAGACTTGTAAAGCTGAATATATTAGCAGGACCCGTAGACAGCACTGTCCTCAATGAACCCAGCTAATGGATCTCTCCACCTCTCCTAGCTTTCTCTCTCCATCTCTCCCAGAGGGAATATAATGAAACTGAAGATCACACAAGCATCTGTCTCTTATTTGAAACATACTACAGTGAGGAAAAAACATGATTCAGCAGGATTTTACAGGCCAACCTGTGCAGAAAGCAGGACAGAGGAGCAGCAAATATGAGAGATGTACTAAAAATAGGCATGTTTCTTTTTCCCAGCCATCTCTACAGGGAAATTATGATCTAGAAATGATTCAGATACTGAATATTAGGATATCAAATCCATAGTTCACCCAAAATGAGCCAAATTTTTAACCTATGACCTTTGATACTTTTACTAGAATCTGTTAAATTGATCAAAAGTGACATTTAAGACATTTTTATTGTTTTAGTGTTCAAATAAATGCTGTTATTTTTATTCTAGTCATTAAAGTAAAAATACGTTTCCACAAAACCATAGTGAAAAAAATATACTAAAATGTATTTGAAATACATTTCTTTTGTGCTAAGTATACTACAAGTGCATTTACATATTTACGTGCTTAATAAAAATACCCTAAAATCATACTTTTGGTATACTAAACTGGTATACTTAAAGTCTGCCACATTAGAACGAATAATTTTGAGCTTAATGCACTTTAATGGTGCGAAAGTAGTGCTAAGGTCCAACTAAAGATACAGTTGAGGTTAAAAGTTTACATCCCCCTTTCAGAATCTGTAAAATGTGAATTATTTTATCACAATAAGAGGGATCAAACAAAATGCATGTTGTTTATTTAGTACTGACCTAATTAAGATCTTTCGCATAAAGATGTTTACATATAGTCCACAAGAGAAAATAATAGTTGAATTGAAAATGACCCTGCTAAAAAGTTCACATACGCTTGATTCTTATTACTGTGTTGTTACCTGAATGATCCACAGCTGTGTTTTTGTGTTTGGTGATAGTTGTTCATGAGTCCCTTGTTTGACCTGAACAGTTAAACCGCCCACTGTTCTTTAGAAAAATCCTTCACGGTCCCACAAATTCTTTGGTTTTTCCAACATTTGTGTATTTGAACCGTTTCCAAAAACGACTGTATGATTTTGAGATCCATCTTTTCAGACTGAGAACAACTGAGGGACTCATATGCAACTATTACAGAAGGTTCAAACACTCACTGATGCTCCAGAAGGAAACTAGATGCATTATGAGCTGGGGGTGAAAACTTTTGAACAGAATGGGAATATGTACATTTTTCTTATTTTGCCTAAATACCATATTTTTTCATTTAGTACTGACCTTCAGAAGCTACAGAAGATACTTACATGTTTCCCAGAAGACAAAATAAGTTAAATTTACCCTGATCTTTAAATTCCAAAAGTTTTCACCCCCCAGCTCTTAATGCAATTGTTTTTCCCTCTGAAGCATCTGTGAGCGTTTGAACCTTCTGTAATAGATGCATACGAGTCCCTCAATTGTCATCAGTGTGAAAAGATGGATCTCAAAATCATACAGTCATTGTTGGAAAGGGTTCAAATACACAAAAATGCTGAAAAACCAAAGAATTTGTGGGACTTAAAAGAACAGCAGGCAGTTTAACTGTTCAGGACAAACAAGAGACTCATGAACAACTATCATTAAACAAAAACACAGCTGTGGATCATTCAGGTAACAACACAGTATTAAGAATCGAGTGCATGTAAACTTTTGAACACAGTAATTTTTATAAATTCAACTATTATTTTCTCTTGTGGACTATATGTAAACATCTTTTATGTGTAATATCTTATTCAGGTCAGTACTAATTAAAAAAATATCATGCATTTCATATAATCCCTTTTATTTTGGTAAAATAATTAACATTTTTAATGATTCTGAAAGGGGGGTGTAAGAGGGGGGGGCTTTTGACCTCAACTGTAGGAGTTTAAAAACATTTTAAAAATCTTACCAACCCCAAACTTTTGTTAAGCAGTGCACACATTCAGCAGTTGGGTAAACTATTCTTGTTAAGACAACAGGTCTTATTTTAAATTGCATGAGAATCAGGATGTGAGTTAAACCTGGAGGACACTGGCCGCAGTGGAAGGAGCCCATGGTGTTGAGACAAGGCACCATGGGGGAAGTCGAACAGCCTCCATTGTTTGTGGCACATTCATCGACATCCTGGCAGCTGTAACCGTTCCCTTGCCATCCTGGAGGAACCAAAAGAAATAACTTCATGAAAAGATGTCCTTGATAAGAATCTGTTAGTTTATTAAATGCCTTCAACATAAATACACCCAATAATATTATACATGAACAATCTAAAAAAATTACATGAATGACATTTGCCAATAATCATATTTGACATGGCTCAGCTTTGCTGAGTGCTCTAACCTGCAGGGCAGGCACCGCAGTAGAACGAGCCCAGAGTGTTGAAGCACTGCACAGGGGGGGTTTGTAGAGCAGGGTTTGTTCGGGAGGCTGCACTCATCAATATCAGCTGTGCATGCTGACTGTCCGGGTGGAGACATCCAGCCAGCATCACAGATACACTTATATTTGGGCTGAAATGAGATGTTAAAGAGATGCATGTTGCTCTGAAGCTGTATGACTTTATGTAGAACACAAAAGGAGACGTTAAGCAGAATGTTCACGCTGCTCTTTAGTACATAATGAAAGTGAATGGTGACCAAAATGGCCAAACACCATAAAGTATTTTAAGTCATGTATACATATGCTACCAGTCAAAAGTTTTTAAACAGTAAGATTTTGTATGGCTTTTTTTTTTGTTTGTTTTTTAGAATTGCATTTGTGGTGCAAAATACAAAAGCTGTAATATTGTGAAATATTTTTACTATTTTTTACTAACTTGTTTCTATTTCAAAATATTTTAAAATGTAATTCATTCCTGTGATTAAAGCTAAATTTCCTGCATCATTACTCCAGTCTTCAGGGTCACATGATCCTTCAGAAATCATTATAATATACTGATTTGCTTCTCAAAAAAACATTATTATTAATAATAATAATATTTAAAACAGTTAATTTTTTCAGCATTCTATGACGAATAGAAATATCCAAAGATCAGCATTTATCTGAAATAAAAAGCTTTTGTAACATTATACACACAAATTACAGAAATCAATACTTTTACTTGGCAAGAATGCTGTAAATTAATCAAAAGTGATGATAAAGACATAATGTTGCAAAAGATTTGATTTCTAAAGGACCATCTGACTGGAGTAAAGATGCAAAAATTCAGCTTTGAAATCACAATATATATACATACATATATATACATATATATATATATATATATATATATATAAAATATAAAACATATTTAAAAATTTGACTGTCTTTGCTGTACTCCGGATCAAATAAATACAGCGTTAATGAGCAGAAGAGGCTTCTTTAAAAAAAAAAAAAAACTTATGTATGTATGCATTTATTTATTAATTTAGAAAATTAATTAATTTATTTAGCAACAATGCATTAAATTGATCAAAAGTGGCAGTAAATTATTACAAAAATTAAACTGCTACAAAATATTTCTAAAATAAAAGCTGTTCTTTTGAACTTCCTATTCATCAAAGTATTGTGGAAAAAAAAGCTTTGCAGCACAAAAATAAATTACATTTTAATATACATTAACAGAAAATAGTTATTTTAAATTTAAAATATTTCACAATATCCTGAGTCTGAAATTTTTTGTATGTCAAGTGTGTCAAAACACCTCACAAAGTGCTTGCTAATGATGTGAAAAATGCAGAAAATTGAACCAGATCTGTTTTATATAATATAACATAATATAATATATATATTTGGGGGATTTTATGCCTTTTTTATTAGATAGGACAGTAGATTGCAGACAGGAAGGTGTTGGATGGAGAGAGGGGGGTGGGATCGGCAAAGGACCTCAAGACAGGAATCGAACTCGGGTCGCCGCAAGCACAGTTGTGCTACACGTCAGCGCACTAACCACAAGGCTATCAGTGCTGACCAGATCTGAATTTTTTTTATGATGAACGAAAGCTTCGGAGGCAGTGTGTAAGTGTGATTGAAACATGAGCTAGATTTATTTTTTAACATGCAAAAATTTTGGATGAGAATTTCAGACTTCGTACAAGGACCTTAAGAGACTACTTTCAAAAACTACATGAAGCCATATTTTAACTTTCTGTGAGGAACTGACTCAAAATTTAACCTGTTCCTCCAATTAGAGCTGTTATGCAAGTCAAATGGACTAGTTTTTATGGTGCTCTTTGTCTTTTTTGGATAATGAAAAATGCATGTAAAAGGGTAACGTCCCGTTAAATGGTTTTTATTTTATGTGGGTCATGATACAATCACATGGAATGACAAGAGCGTAAGCCAATGCCTTAAATTTTGGCGTATTCATCACGCAAAGCTATTTTATGACTTTAGAAGAGATGTAGTTGTATGAACCACTTTTATGATACTTCTATGACAAAGCATCTATTTTGAATCTTAAAAGTCCTTATTAGGATCTTAAATTTCCCGTTTTTTTTCTATGGGACAAAAACGGTAATACAAGTACAACATGAGTGTACATTATGAAAGAATATTAATTTTGGGGTGATCTACTGTACTTCAGTGATGATTATCGATCAGTATGTGGAAAACTGAGAATAAATACAAATAGTTTTGAATCACCTCATCGGGATTGACTCTGTCTGAATCGATGCACACGCCGTGAACACACAGATCCTGACTTCCGCCTGTGCAGTCATCATAGCGAGTTGTACAATGTGGACCGTACCATTCTGGAGTACAGGTACAGCTGATAAACAAAAGAAACGTAGAATATGAACATACAAATCTCTCAGGCTACGTTCACACTATCAGTTTTTGAGACTTTACTTATAGGTGTGAGTCAAGAAATGTTCCGTTCACACAGCGCGTGTGTTCCGAGAATGCGGTTGTGAGCCCTGAAAATGTACGGGTGTGAGTTCGGTTATAGAACGCGGTTGCCACAACCGTAAATAACCGTGTGAACGTAACCGTATTAAAGATTCAAATACACGACTGACAGTCGTATTCTGCTGCTGTGTGAACGTGGCCACAAATACACCTAAAACCCCACTCAAGAGAAATAACGGAGGATTACGTGTAAGATCCGGGTGTGTTTACACATGTGGCTCCGTTTTGACAGCCCAGCGGAGTTCCTGCTAACACCTGACACTCATTCACGTCCACAGCACATGTGGGACCCTGTAGAGATTGAACCAAGTGGCAGTCAGAACGACATACAGTATGAACGGGACAGATGGACAGATGGATATCTGAGTGACTGACCTGCCAGTTGTCAGGACAGAGGCAATGAAAAGCGTCTAACAAGTTCAAGCAGGTTCCTGCATTTTGGCATGGATTGCTGCTGCATGTCTTCCGCTGTATTGTCTATGAAATACAGAATGTTGTAAAACTAAGATCAAATCGTAAAGGCTGTAATGGAAGGCAATAATAAGCAATAAGAGCCTCGAGTGAAATTGATGATTACAGCAATACCTGCTCAATTGTCTGAACTTTTGTCTCGAGTGTCGTCACTCTGGTGTTGAGCTGATTGAGCTGGTTTGTAATATCTGGAGACGGGCCACTGTTCTTTATGGTATCGATGTCATCTTTGTTAATTTTGATCTGGAACAAAGTGGATTCAATTTGATTTAAACTACACACAGATGGAAAGTGCTTCAATAACACAGACAAAATGCTTGCTATGAGCTGACCAGAATAAAGAAATTGAATCTAAATGGAATAAAACACTATCACAATCATGGAATAAAATTAAATTAAACAAAATGCACTCAATAAGAAACAAAACAAAATAATACAAGTAAAAATAAAACAACAAAACAAAACCAACCCTAAACAAAATGCACAAAAAGACAATGAAACATAGGTAAAAATAAACAAAAAACAATAAAATAAAATAAAACAATACAAAAATCAACAAAACCAAACCAAATAAAATAAAATAAAAATTTTAGGATTTTTTTTTTTTAAATCAAAACACAATGAAATATAAAAACAAAACAAAAACAACAAAACCAAACCTAAACAAAAGGCACACAAAAAGACAATGAAACATAAGTAAAAAAAACTTAAAAACAAACAAACAAACAAAAAAAAAAAACAATACAATAAAAAAAGCAACACAAAGGCAGCAAAATTAAATAAAACAAAACAAAATCAACAAAACCAAACCAAATAAAATAAAATATAATACAAATTTGGGGATTTTTTAATGAAAACATAATTAAGTATAAAAATCAAACTAAAACCAAACCAAACCTAAACAATAATCACACAAAAAAGCAAATAAATAAATAAACAAACAAATTAATAAATGACTTAATTAATTAACAAAGCAACATAACCAAAGAACATAAAAAAAAAAAAAAATTAAATAAAATACAAAAATAGACATTATGGGTTTAAAATTTAAATTTCATAATTCAAAACACAATTAAATATAACAAAATAATGAAATAAAACCAAACCTAAACAAAACGCACACAAAAAGACAATGAAACATAAGTAAAAATAAACAAAAAAAACTATAAAATAAAATTAAAAAAGCAACACGAAGGCAACAAAATAAATAAAGCAAAACAAAATCAACAAAACCAAATTTTAATGAAAACATAATTAAATATAAAAATCAAACCAAAACAACAAAGCCAAACCAAACCTAAACAATTAACCACACAAAAAAGCAAAAAAATAAATAAATAAACAAACAAATTAATAAATAACTTAATTAATGAATTAATTAATTAACAAAGCAACACAACCAAAGAACATAAAATAAAATAAAATAAAATAAAATACAAAAATAGACATTTTGGGATTAAAATTTAAATTTCATAATTCAAAACACAATTAAACATAACAAAATAATGAAATAAAACCAAACTTAAACAAAATGCTAAAAATAAATAAAAATAAAATAAATAAATAAATAAATAAAATGTTCATTTTGTATGTTAAAATAAAAATGAAATGCCCTATAGACATTTTGGATTTTTTTTTCCCGATTCTGTTCATAATACCGACACCATTACAGCATCACAATATGCTTGACCAACCTAAACCTTAAGTCTCAACTCTTAGCGCTTCAAATACAAGCCATATTTTTACTCAGAAACCTGATGTTTCAACCTCACCATGAACTCACCTGATTTATCTGCTGGATGAGGTCTTCGGCCCCCACTTTTACACTTCCACTCCCTGAGGTTGTGAAGCGAATGTCTTTGTTGTAGCCAGCAGAGAATGTGAGGTGACCATTCTCCGATATCATACGAGGCCTGCAAATCAATCACCAGGTAACTTTGGAAGACACTTCCACGTTTAATTTCTAACTCACAGTAGAATTAAAGTATTATTTATTATACTGTTCAATAATATCATACATTTCATGTTAAAATCTTTACAAAATTATACAGAGAATTGCAGCAGAGGAAAACTCAAACAAACCCTATGCAAGAACTGATCTACTGAAATGTCAATTGCTCTCGAACAAGGCAATACATCAATCCCTCAAGCAAACATAAAATAATTTAAAATACATACTGGTCAGTGCTTGCCCTTGTTTGCCTGTTGTTGGATTGTCCATGGTCACACTGCAGTCCAGAAAGGAAAAGCAGAAAGACTAAAGGCCAGGAGAAGCTCAGTGTCCGAGCCATGCTGAGAGAGCTCGTCCCAGGACGCTCATCAGACACTGGACTGTACCTTCAAACCTAAACCTGCCTAAAACACAAGCAACCGGAGATGCACTTTGGCCCCGAGGAGTCCTAACGCCACCGAATTTCCTAAAACTCACTCATAAAGAACACATAACTGACTAGAGGGCATTTAACTCAGCTGCATGCAAGTGATTTGACTTTTATTGGGCAAGTGTCAGCGGCTGTCACATGTTTTTTGGAGATCAGTAACCAAAGTTAAGACTGTGAACCTGCTGCTCAGAGCTCAGTCTATGAATATGAACAGCTTCACTGCAAATTACCCATAAAATTGGCTATTTAAAATACACTTTAATCCATATTTCCACAGATCTCCACATTTCCACAGATAACAAAACCAACAAAACCTTTAGAAAATTTGCATAAAAATAAATAAATAAATAAACAAATAAAATAAAAAAGCAACACAACCACAGAATAAAATAAAATAAAATAAAATAAAATAAAAATTTTACTTTGGGATTTTTTTTTTAAATCAAAACACAATTAAATATATAAATAAAAAACAAACCAAACCTAAACAAAATGCACACAAAAAGACAATGAAAGATAAGTAAAAAGAAATAATAATAATAATAATAATAATAATAATAATAAAATAATAATAAAATAAAAAAGCAACACAACCAACGAACATAATTAAAAAAGCAACAAAATAAAACAAAATAATAAAATAAAATAAAATGTTTGGTTTGTATATTAAAATAAAATACAATAAGAAACAAAACAAAATAATGCAAGTAAAAATAAAACAAAACCAAACCTAAACAAAATGCACACAAAAAACGATGAAAAATAACAAGTAAAAATAACCAAAAAACAATAAAAATAAAATAAAAAAGCAACACAAAGGCAACACGACCAAAGAACACAATTAAATAAAATAAAGCAATACAAAAAAAATAACAAAAAACAAACAACAAAAAAAAAAAAAAAAAAAAAAATAAAATAAAACATTTCCACAGATCTTGAAAGAAAAAAAAAAAAAAAAAAAAAACCAATTTCACACACTTTGTGGCAATAATAAAAAACAGTTGTTCTGTAAAAATAACATTTTATTTATTAGTATACAAATTTACAGAAAAAAAAAATCCAAAATATACAGGGCCTCAATTTGAAGAAAAAAAAAAAAAAAAAAAAAGTTCTATATACTGTATACATATATTTTCCCTGTATACTGTTGTTTTCTTTCAGTCCATTTAATGTCTATTCTCAAAATGTCTAGTTTGAGATCATGAGACGTATAAGATGTGAAACCACATGGACGTTCAGGCTGTTTCCCAGCACTCGGTACTGCTGCTTAATGGAAATGTGCTTTGGAAATGCTGAAACACACAAAATATGAAAAAAAACATCAGGTCCAGTGAATGATATTTCATTGAAAACTACAATAATGTAATATATTTCACTAAATGCGCAGTACACCCTTAAAATGTACAAAAACTGATTGAATTTTTTACTTTTATATGGTAAAAAGCTTAGGAGTCTGTCTAAAAATAAACTGTGCTATCATATGCAGCTGTTTTTGAATTGAATCGAATCCTGAAAGAGCTTATTATCTGCATGGAAGCTGAAAGTGAATAATTGGTTATTTATTAACCTTTTCACAATGGAATGACAAAGTGGACTTTAAAGCTTATGTTGCTGAAATATAACAGCATGCAAGGATATCTGTGCATATCTGTTTATACTCATTTTAAGTTAGAGAAGATTTCTGTTCATTCATGTAATTGTATTGTGTGCTATGAGGGGTGAATGGGGTTAAAGTCTTACTGAAATCTGCTGGAAAGCCCATGAGGTTGGCGATCTCTCTGGGTGTGAAGTATCTCAGCTTTAACTGATGAAGCTGCTTTAGTTTGTCTTCTTCAGAAAGCAGTTCTAGGTTCTTGAACACACTCTCGAGCTCCACATCCACACAGGATTGCAGGACGGAGCCAGTGCCTTCCACATAGTGACCATAACTACACAGAAAAAAATTAATGGTTATATTCAACAAGGATATTAGCAAATCATTTTAAATATGGTAAAACATGTTAAATAGTGGTACACTCCTACAGATGGCTAAAAACATTAGTAAATTAGTATATATTAAATACATTTTAAAATGTATTTATATACAAAATTATAATGAAGATAATCTTATTAAAAATCTTATTTAAAAAAAACTACATATATATATATATATATATATATATATATATATATATATATATATATATATATATATATATATGTATATGTATATATATATATATATATATATATATATATATATATAGATAGATAGATAGATATTCCCTTATTTTAAAAAATATATACATAAATGTATAAACAATATAAATGAAGTATATATTGTAATGTATACTAAGATCACACACTCTATAACGTAAAAAAGCAATAAACAAATAAATAAACAAATAAAAAATAAATAACATTATATATATTTCTAATATATTTCTATACATAAATACATATAAATATATATAAATTATTAATATAAAAATAATTAATATAAAATATAATATAAAATAATTAAATTAATTAAGCATATTAACTGAAATAAAACAAACTATTTAACTAATTAAATTAAATTTGATGTATATAAATATTTATAAATTAAATATTATATTTTATATATATATACACACACACACACACTCAAAATAAGTAGTATATATCATAAAATATTTTCTTGTTGTATTAAATATTAATTATAAATATACTATTTATTTATTTTCCTTTTTATAAAACACATAATAAATAAAGGCACACACCCTATAATGCAAAAAAGACAATAAAATAAATATATATATATAAAATAAAACTCATATAGTAAGGCGCACACATTATAATGTATGTATATATATATATATATATATATATATATATATATATATATATATAATGTTATAAAATACATTAATAAATGTATAAACAAAATAAATTAAGTACATCTCATAATATATAGTAATATAGTAAGGCAGACACCCTTTAGTGAAGCAGACTGATCTTCTGCTGCTGGGCTGAACTACATCCATCAGCAAAGCGTATCTGAGCAGGGTTTTAGGGGGCAGCAGATACTGGTCCATGTCTTCTTCACCCTCCTGCAGGAAGTCCTGCAGCCTCCGTACTGTTTCCTGACTGTCCTGGATCCTCTTCCTTTCCAACTCTTGTTCTGTCTCCAGCTTAAAAATGATAGTCCCAGTCTTTTCTATCTCACTTTCAGATGATGTAGGGTGATTGTGTGGAGCAGCAAGATTGTCTGGGGATCCAGACATGGGGAAGCCTTCCATAATCTACCAGTAGAAGAAAAGCTTTAGTATGCAACAGCAAATGCATTAGTTAGAAGAAAAAGACAGAAAACAGAAAAATACCTCTGCTGATGTCAGGAATGAGAAGGATCCTGGCGGTCTCTTTGCAATGAGGAAGTATCTGAGCCTAGAGTTTGGTATTCCAAGCTGTGACAATAAAAACCATCATAAAAAAGTATATTCTGTGAGATTTTTAAGAAATGATCAGACATACTTACAGATGTTGGTGAGATTAGAAACTCCTGAAAGCTGTAATCACACTCTCTCAGTGTCTGCAGCAAAGCATCCCTGTAAATCAAATAATCAAAATTTGAAAAAGCTCAGATATGTTTTTGATACTTATTAAAAGCAAATAAAATAAACTAAAGGTTCTTTATTGGCTTTGATGGTTACATGAAGTACCTTTAAAGGAGAAGTTCACTTCCAGAACAAAACTTTACAGATTTACTCAGCCCCTTGTCACCCAAGAAGTTCATGTCTTGCTTTCTTTGTCGTAAAGAAATTATATTTATTTGAGGAAAACATTTCAGGATATTTCCCCATATAACGCTCCCAAGTTTGAACTTCCAAAATGGAGTTTAAATGCAGCTTCAAAAGGCTCTAAACAATCCCAGCCTAAGAAGAAGGGTCTTATCTAACAAAACGATTAGTTATTTTCTAAAAAAATTGACAATTTATATACTTTTAACCTCAAATGCTTGTCTTGTCTAGCTCTGCGTGAACTCTGTGCATTCCGGGTCAACACAGTTAGGGTATGTCGAAAAACTCCCATCTCAATTTCTCCTCCAACTTCAAAATCATCCTACATCGTGTCAGAAGTACCGACCCAGTGTTTACAAAGTGAACGTGCAAAGATGATCAAATGCCCTTTACAAAAAAGTTAAAATAGCAATGTAGGATGACTTTGAAGTTGGAGAAGAAAACAAGATGGGAGTTTTTCAACTGTCTTGAACCGGAATACACAGAGTTCACGCAGAGCTAGACAAGACGAGCATTTGAGGTTAAATAGTATATAAATTGTAATTTTTTTCATTAGATAAGACCCTTCTTCCTCGGCTGGGATCGTTTAGAGCCTTTTAAAGCTGCATTTAAACTGCATTTTGGAAGGGGCACCATTGAAGTCCATTACATGGAGAGAAATCCTTTAATGTTTTCCTTAAAAAAACAATTCCTTTACGACTGAAGAAAGAAAGACACAAACATCTTGGATGAAAAAGGGGTGAGTAAATTATCTGTACATTTTTGTTCTGGAAGTGAACTTCTCCTTTAACATCCATGGAAAATTTAAAGGGACAGTTCACTCAAAAATGAAAATTCTGTCATCATTTACTCACCGTTACATTTTTCCAAAACAAACAGTTAATAGTAGGCATTGACTTCCATAGTATTTAAATACATACTATAGAAGTCAATGGCTACCGTCAACTGTTCGGTCACCAGTATTCTTCAAAATATCTTCTTTTGTGTTCAACAGCTGATAGAAATTCATACAGGTTTGGAAAAATTTTATTTTAATTTTTTGGGTGAACTATCCCTTTAAGGTTCTTTAAAGTGGAAAAAGGTTCTCTCAATACTCTTCTAAGAACTGTTCACTGTAAGGTTCTCAAAAATAATTCTTCTAAGGCATCACTGCAAAAACCCACTTTTGAAACCTTTGTTTTTAAAAGTGTAAGACCAATTTTAAAGTAACGTTTTACTTTTAGCATTTTTAAAGGGTTAGTTCAATTTCAGACCCAGAATTTCAGGCCTCATGTCATCCAAAATGTTCATGTCTTTCTTTCTTCAGTCAAAAAGAAATTAAGGTTTTTAAGAAAAACATTCCAGGATTTTTCTCTATATAGTGGACCTCAATGGGGATCAGCAGGTTGAAGGTCCAAATTGCAGTTTCAATGCAGCGTCAAAGGGCTCTACACACTCCTACTCGAAAGGAAAAAAATAAAAATTTATATTCTTCTTAACCACAAATGCTCATCTTGCACTAGCTCTCTTCATGCATTACATAATGACATTGGAAAGGTCACATGCGCTTTGTTCTTCGTCTGTGTATTTCATTTCAAAAAGGTAGGGTAGGGCGGAAAACTCAATCTCATTTTCTCCTCCAACTTCAAAATCCTTTGACGTTGTTTTACCTTTTTTTGTAAAGGGCGTTTGACTTTCTTCGCACATTCGCTTTGTAAACACTGGGCTGGTACGTCAGTAATGCATGAAGATAAGCTAGTGGAAGATGAGCATTTGTGTTTAAAAAGTATATCAAATTAATTTTTTTTAGAAAATGAGTGATTGTTTCACTAGATAGGACCCTTATTCCTCAGCTGGGATCATGTAGAGCCCTTTGAAGCTGCATTGAAATTGCAATTTGGACCTTCAACCCACCGGCTCCCATTGAAGCCCACTATATTGAGAAAAATCCTGAAATGTTTTCCTCTAAAACCTTAATTTCTTTGCAACTAAAGACAGAAAGACATGAACATCTTGGATGACAAAGTGAATTAACCCTGTAAAATACTTTAATGCATCCAAGGTTCAATGTGCAGAGACAACTCTAAGATTCTTGTTATCACAATCCATGGTGACAGAGACACATGGGGGAAACCGATGACCTCATTGGCTCATAGCCATGTAACCATGGTGATCTCAATGCTCCTGCTGGTTACCTTGCAGCAGAGGTTTCAAAGCCCTTCACATTCTCCAGCAAAATGAAGCGCGGCCGCTTGCTGAGCCTGCGGGAGGAAGAGAGGTACATTCTTTCACAAACTCACTCTGGGAAAGGACAACTCTGGCAGAGATCGAGAATAACACAGCGGACTTGAGAAAGGGCAAATGGAGAGGGAGAGAGAGGAAGCTTTTTTTGTTCTTTCATCAGAAATCATGAATTAACAATGTCAGATCTGCAAAAATACTGCAGAACGTACAATGGCAGGAAATTTGGCTTGTTTAGAGGAAGTAATATTAATTTGGAAATCAATATCAGAGAAATAATGTTTAAATGACTTAACAAGAGCACAAATTGATCAATCTAACCTTGGCAGAAGGTCTAGGATATAGAGGAAGCTCTTTGTTCTGGGGTCAGCAACATCTCCCTGCAAACCAATCCTGTTGAGAAACACACATTAGCTTTAGTTGACCAATTTACTAGTCTTTTAAACATTACAGAAGTTTGGAAAAGTCTCTTCTGCTCACCAAGGATGCATTTATTTGATTAAAAATACAGTAAAAACTGTAATATTGTGAAATATTATTCCAATTTAAAATAACTGTTTTCTATTTAAATATGCTTTAAAATTTAATTTATTTGTGTGATGCAAAACTGAATTTTTAGCATCATCACTTCAGTCTTCAGTGTCACATGATCTTTCAGAAATTATTCTAATATGCTGATTTGATGCTCAAGAAACATTTGTTATTATTATTAATGTACAGTATTGCAGTTCTTAAAACTTTTGTGGAAACTGTGATCATTTTTTTTCCCCTCAAGAGTTTTCAATGAACAACAACAACAACAAAAAAAACATTCTGATCACCTGGTGAATGGCTGACATGGTGGGCTCATCAAAATCACGTCAAAATTCAGTTTGTCAAAATCCTGTAACGTCATTCCCTAATAAACAAAACCAAAAAAAGCTATTATTAAACAAATTTAGTTCACTAAAAACAAATAAATTACTGCTCTTTCTTATATATTTAGCTGTTTTATTTTTTTTAAACTCACATATCAAAATATATACACTCCCAATCAAAAGTTTTTGAACAGTAAGATTTTTAATGTTTGTTTTTTTTAATGAAATCTCTTCTGCTCACCAAGCCTGCATTTATTTGATCCAAAGTACAGGAAAACAGTAATTTTTAAAAATATTTTTACTATTTAAAGTAACTGTTTTCGATTTGAATATATATTAAAATGTAATTTATTCCTGTGATTTCAAAGCTGAATTTTTAGCATCATTACTCCAGTGACATGATCCTTCAGAAATCATTTTAATATTCTGATTTGCTGTTCAATAAACATATATTATTATTATTATTATTATTATTATTATTGTTGTTGTTGTTGATAAAAACCGCTTAGTAGATTTTTTTCAGGTTTTTCAGGTTTCTTTGATGAATAGAAAGTTCAGAAGAACAGCATTTATCTGAAATTGAATTTTTCTGTAACATAATAAATATCTTTATTATCACTTTTGATCCAATTAAAACATCCTTGCTAAATAAAAGTATTAATTTCTATCACTCAGAATCTTTAAGCTTTTAAATGCAATAGTGTATAATGTTACAAAAGCGTTTTATTTCATATAAATGCTGATCTTTAAATATTTCTATTCATCAAAGAATCCT
The DNA here is from genome assembly GCF_022985175.1 of Labeo rohita. Classification (NCBI taxonomy): domain Eukaryota; kingdom Metazoa; phylum Chordata; class Actinopteri; order Cypriniformes; family Cyprinidae; genus Labeo; species Labeo rohita. The sequence goes on along the minus strand of NC_066892.1, from coordinate 6,633,219 downwards.
GAAAAGTTTTAAATATTGATAATAATAAAAAAAATTCTTGAAGAGCAAATCAACATATTAGAATGATTTCTGAAGGATCATGTGACACTAAAGACTGGAGTAATGATGCTGAAAATTTAGCTTTGTCCAAAGGAATAAATTACAATTTAAAATATATTCAAATCAAAAGCAGTTATTTTAAATACCAAAAATATTTCACAATATTACTGTTTTTGCTGTACTCCGGATCGAATAAATGGAGGCTCGGTGAGCAGAAGAGACTTACTTAAAAACCTTAAAAATCTTAATGTTCAAAAACTTTTTGACTGGTAGTGTACGATTAGCTAATCAGTTATTTATAAAGGCAAAAGATTGATCTGAAAACATTCTTATGTTTTTAAAATCATATTTAAATTTACAACAACACTGTGATTTAAATATGTAATCCATCATCATTATCATTACTGAGGCCAGTGGCAGGTACATCATTACCATGCTGACGAAGCACAGAACCTTTAACCATCACAAAAACCACTCAGTTACACTTTTACCTCCTATTGCTTTTAAAAACGCAGTCATGGGACTACACGCCAGTAGGATTAACCAAGAAACATCATTTTCAGGATGTTACAAAAGATATTACATGTTGTTAGGAATGCAATAAATCAGTTAAATATGACAGATTTTGTTTATACAAGCTGTTTGGGTTGCAGAAAGGTCAATTATCACTGACAAGTCAGTTATAACTATCTTGCTTGTTAGATTATTGTCTAAATACATTTGCATATACGTATGGGAGCCACTTACTGTTACTTAAATGAGTTTAAACTAAATGTGTCTAAACATTTACATAACCAATTGAGCTTCATGAGGGCAAGGACTGACCTCGATAGTTTTTGGCAAGAGTGGGGTATTGGGGAAGTTGTGTTTGTAGATGTCATTGGCTGTTGTGTTGACATCCACAGCAGCCACAACTTCAGCAGGAACTGAGCTCTCTGAAAGAAACACACATTTGAGAAATTAGCTGGTTTAGACACAACTCTAAAGAAACAAATGAACTTTTTACAGTTTGTGAATGTCATATTTTATGAAGTAAATACTGTACAAAGATACAGTAAGGGAACAGTGACACCTGTGGGAATCGTATAACAGAGACTCTAACGCTACCAGCGTGTCAATAACTTTATAAACAGAAAGCTTCTGCAACTGATCCTGTGTCAGGTACAGTATGTCAACAATCGCTACAGATTTAGATCAAATAACGTACCCTTTAAAGCATAGTGCATCCCTCCTATACCGCTGTATAACTCCAGAACACGGAGTCGCTCCATGTTCTCCATTTTTCACTGCTAATATGATGTTTTTAATATTTTGACAGCGTCTCAAGCATGCCACATGTGTGCGATCCCGAATACACGACCCTCTAGAAACGAGTGGACAGGAGAAACGTTCCGCTCTTAGTTTTCTTCCTCTTCTTCTTCATAGTAAAAATAAATGAATAAATAATCCATTAAAATTTCAGTTGCATTTAAATGTTGTTGATGATGTTACATTTAAAAGGTACGAAACAGTCGTTTTATTTGTTTGTATGTTTTCTTCTCAGAAGTTTTCACCTAGGTAAATATTAATATATGTAAATATAATATAAATATAATAAATATTATATATATATATATATATATATATATATACACACACACTACCGTTCAAAAGTTTAGGGTCAGTACATTTTTATTGTTTCTTTTTTTTTTTTTTTTTTTTTTTTTTTAAGAAATTAATACTTTTATTCACCAAGGATGTATTAAGTTAATAATTAAAAGTTTATTAAAAGTTAATAATAAATAATTTACATTGTTATAAAATATTTATATTTTGAATAAACACTGTACTTTTTAAACTTGTTATTCATGAAAGAATCCTGAAAAAAAAAAATCACAGGTTCCAAAAAATATTTGTTGATATTATCCAACACTGTTGATATTATCCAACTGGATAACAGCTGATAAAAATTCATTCTAATAATAAATTCTATTTTAAAGTATGTTAAAATAAAAAACATTATTTTATATTGTAAAAACATTTTGCAATATAATAATATAAATGCCCCTGATGAGCATAAGAGACACTATTACAAGTCTACTGACCCCAAACTTTTAAATGGTCAGAAAGTCAATTTTTTTTTTTTAAACTGAGAGTTATACTTTATTATATTTTGATATATTTACGGTAGAAAATTTACAGAACATTATTTTTTACTTGATATCCTTGTGGTATTTGGCCTAAAAGAAAAATCGATTATTTTGACCCATACAATGTATTTTTGGGTATTACTATAAATACTGTATACCTGTGCTTTATTTATTTATAGAAATAATTTATAAATATATTAAATAAATTAATATTTAATTAAATTAATAATAAATTAATATTTAGCAGAACATTATATATATATATATATATATATATATATATATATATATATATATGTATGTATATAATTTGTATGAAAAATCAATTATTTAAAATGTTAATTTTTATATATTTGTTATTTTGTGACAAATAAATTATTAGTATATTAATATTTAGTTAATAAATATTAATAAATTATTTAAAATTGTATTTAAAATAACTGTATATTTTCTTATATTTTATGAAAAAGAAATGAATAATATATTAAATAAATCATTATTATATTAATATTTAGCAGAAAATGTTATATGGTAATGTTATATGGTTATATATAATTTAAATATATATCATTTAAAACAATTTTATATTTATTTTTTAGATTATATATATATATATATATATATATAATAACTTATAATATATATAAGATAACTTATTATTTTAAATGAATTATTAATATACTAAATAATTAATTTTAGATGTATTTTTTATATTTTTTATATATTTTATGGATTTTGTTAATATATTAATATTTAGTTAATAAATATTAGTACTTTATTTAAATTTTAATTTACAATAATTTTATATGTATTTATTATAGTTTTATATATTTTATGAAAAATCATTTATTTAAAATTTAATTTTAAATAATGTAATATTTATTTTGTATATATATATATATATATATATAAAATAAATTATTAATATATTAAATAAGTTATTAATATATTAAATAATTAATTTTAGATGTATTTTTATATTTTTATATATTTTATGGATTTTGTTATTTTATTAATATTTAGTTAATAAATATAAACACTATTTTTAAGTTTAATTTACAATAATGTTATATGTATTTATTATAGTTTTATATATTTTATGAAAAATCATTTATTTAAAATTTAATTTTAAATCATTTAATATTTATTTTTTATATTTATATATATTATAAAAAATAAGTTATTAATATATTAATAATATATTAATATTTAGTCAATAAATATTAATAAATGTAAAATAGTATTGAAAATAACTTTACAGTTTTTTTATGTATTTATATATTGCTGAATATAATATTTTGCAAATGATAATAAAATCATAGTTTGACTTGAATAAACCCAATACATTTCGATGTAAGCCTTTTTACAAATACATAATATTTAAAACTATTTTATAAAGTAGCTAATAAATTCATATTGAGTGGATAAATGACTGAATCGATAAAAAAATAATAAACTGATTTTTCCTGTTTGCTACGGTCAAACACATCCTGCTGTTAGTTTATTAAATAATATTTTAAACTAAATTATAAGAAATTAAAATTATTAATTAAACGGGCAACCGAATAAATGCAGAAACAAATAACACATTTTCTTGTTGTTGCCACAGTCAAACTCTTTCCCTGATAGTTATTGAGGGGCACATCCTGCTCCTCCGCCCCGACGGCGCTTCTACGTCACTAAAACTCCCTGCACCGTTATGTCATTAGCATAGGGAGTGGACTATAAATACAAGCCGAATCTCTGCAGTGGTCTCGGTTGGTCTGGACAGGGCGCGGTAGTTCGTGAAAGTAGACGCTGACTTTAACAATAACCCAGAACTAAAGGATTACAATGGCCAGCCGAACAAGCACATCTTCTTACAAAAGGATGTTCGGTGGGGAGCGACCAGCTGTGGTTCGGTCCACTTACTCCACCCGCCAGTACACCAGCCCGGTGCGCGCAACCTCTCGCGTGTCCTACAGCAGCGCGTCCTCCGCGTCTCCATCCATCTATATGAGCAAAGGGGCGAGGGTGCGCTCCAGCGCGCCCCTGCCCAGGCTCGCCACCGATACGCTGGATTTCGGGCTCGCCGACGCCATCAACACCGAGTTTAAAACCAACCGAACCAATGAGAAAGCGGAGATGCAGCATCTCAATGACAGGTTTGCAAGTTACATAGAGAAAGTGAGGTTTCTGGAGCAGCAGAATAAGATCTTGATCGCGGAGCTGGAGCAGATGAGGGGCAAAGGCTCGTCCCGGGTCGGTGATCTGTACGAGGATGAGATGAGGGAACTCAGGCGACAAGTGGACCAGCTCACCAACGAGAAGGCCAGAGTGGAGGTGGACCGGGACAATCTGGGAGAGGACATCGAGCGCCTCAAAGAGAAGTATGTCCAAACATTGTCCAAGTGACTGTGCAAACAAATAAAAACGGGGAAAAGTGTAAAATAATATTACATATCTGCAAGGTGCAAGCTATCTGCAAGGTGGGCGTGCATAAGTTTCTTAAAAAAATAATAATAATAAAAATACAAAAAATATATATATATATACATATAAATAAATATAATTTCATGTTTCATAACTCTAATAGCAAAATGCAATATATATAAATACAAGCCGATATATATATATATATATATATATATACACTGTATATATATATATACACTGTATATATATACTGTGCAAAAAATAAAAATGGGTAAAAGTGTAAAATAATATTATATATCTGCAAGGTGGACATGCATAAGTTTATAAATATATATATATATATATATATATATATATATATATGTATGTATATATATATATATATTTTGTTTTTTGCAAACAAGTTTTAAAAGTCAGATTATTGTCATGTCCTATTTCACTGTGGCTAATAAGAAAAATGCATTTATAAATGCATTTTAACAGTGCAGTTATACAACAGAACAATTAATAAGTTGAAGATTTGGTGTCTATTGTTTAAAACTATATAAAACTATATATATATATACACACACACACACACACTGAAAACTGAAAATGCTCTGATCCTTAAAATGATTTATTAATATTTAATAATATTCTTCAGTTTTACATTTAGATTTTATTTTATTTTATTTTGTTTTGGCATTGTAATATGGTATTGAATTTCTCTCAGGACAAAGCTTTCTCTTTACCAGGTCAAATAAAACCAAAATGTTCTCTTAAGTTTTATATTTCATATGAACAGCACATGAAATGTGATATGAATTGTATAAACTGCAGGCTAATTAGAAAAATGTCTATAAATGCATTTTAATGATGCATTTATGCAACAAAGACTATATAGATTTTATAATCCTATTAAATATATTTTTTTAAAGTAACCATTATTTACTTTTACATATCAAAAATGTTATACATTTTTAAACATGACTGGGGGAAAAAAACGTTTCTTTTTCACTATGTAAGATAAATCTAGTTGAATTATTTTTAGGACAAAGGGTTGTTTTTAACCTCATAAAGAGAAAAATCTTTAAAGAAGTTAGGTTTTACTCTTTACCAGGTTAAAAACAACCCTTTATATGTTTTTTTTTTTTTTTTTAGATACAGCCAAAGAAGAAATTAATCTTATTCAGTTTGATGTCAAAACTGAGAGATGCTCCAGTGCTGTGTGTATTAGAGTGGGTTTGGTTGTGTTCTACAGGGTGTGGCTCTGCTTTAATATTCATATTATTTTCAGACTCCAGGAAGAGATGCTTCAGAGGGAGGATGCGGAGAACAACCTTCGGGGCTTCAGACAGGTACATCTTTGCATATTCAGAGAAACAACAACCATTTTTTATACATATTCTTGGACCTGATGCTTAAGTTCTTCCAAAGCCACTATTATGATGCAATCTGTTAGCGTTCCAGTCAGTGTTTGCAAGACACTACTGATTGTCTGCTCACAATAAAAGGATCAGTGCAGGCCTGGTCAAGCTGCCCTCTTGTCCGGCATCAGATTTAGACACACAACTGAAAAGAAAGCTTTGTCTGAGAGCAGGCTGGGCGTTCATGACAAAGCAAACTGTTGTACGAGTGGGAGGGGTCAGTGTTAACCAGGGGACATTTGTGACTTATGGACACAGAGGAGAGGATGTGTGTGTGTGTGTGTGTGTGTGAGCTTTAAAGGGTGTCTGCCACCACCAGCTGCAGCACTACAAACAGTTAGCAGCAGGCAAACTATTGTTATTTAATTTAAAAAATAGCTTAAAAATTTACATAAACTGGGGTTAATAAGATTACTGTAAAAAGAGAGCAGTACTTTTGTTAATACAACTGCAGGGTTGTATTAAATTGATCAAAATAGACAAATTCAAAAAATAGCAAATTCAGTGTTTTTCAGGATGTCTTGTGGCTTGCACAAACATATTAATCAGCACAACTGTCTTCTACTTTGATAATAATAATAAATTATTCTTGAGGAGCAAATCAGCATATTAGAATGATTTCTGAAGGATCACATGACACTGAAGACTGGAGCAATGATGCTAAAAATTCAGCTCTGTATCACAGGAAGAAATTACATTTTAATATATAAAATAGAAAACTATGGAAGCTCACCACTGAATTTTACAAAAGGTTATTGCAACTTTTCAATCTTACAGCTCTGAACTCTGTGATATAAACTCACAATTGCAAGATATAAAGTCAGAAATGAGAGATATAAACTTGCAGTTCTGACTTTTCCTGAGAATTGCATGATATAAACTCACATTTGCAAGCTCTAGTCAGAATTGCGTGATATAAACTCACAACTGTGAGGTATAAACTCCTGACTTTTTTTTCTTGCAATTGCAAGTTTATATCACACAATTCTGACTTTTTTCTCAAAAATGTGTGAAATAAACTCACAGTTGCAAGATATAAAATCAGAAATGAGAGATATAAACTTGCAATTCTGACTTTTTTCTCAAAATTGCAAGATATAAACTTACAATTACGAGTTATAAAGTCAGCATTGAGATATAAACTCACAGTTCTGACTTTTTCCTGAGAATTGCACGATATAAACTTGCAATTGCAAGTTCTAGTCAGAATTGTGTGATATGAACTCACAACTGCAAAACACAATTCTGTTTATATCTCACAATTTCTTGCAATTGCGTGTTTATATCACACAATTCTGACTTTTTTCTGAGAATTGCATGATATAAATGCACAATTACAAGAAATAAAGTCAGAATTGTGAGAAAAAAGCTTGCAATTTGACTTTTGTTTCTTGCAGTTTGCAAGTTAAAAGTTATAAAAAACAATTTTGAGGGGGGAAAAAAATTGCTATGTTCTCAGAATTGCGAGTTTATATCTTACAGTTCTGTCTTAATAACTCACAATTGCTATTATCTTGCAATTCCAAGAAAGAAATTCAGAATTGTGACATAAAAAAAAAATCACAATGACCTTTTTTATTTTATATTCAGTGGCAGAAATGGGCTTTCATAGAAAACTATTATATTAAATTGTAATAATATTTCACTATTTTATTATATTTTTGATATACTGCAGACTTTTTTTTTCAAAAACCTTAAACAATGACCCCAAATGTTTAACTATAGCATATAATGTGATTATATTAGTGCAAAGAAATAGAAGATGAGAATGTGTAGAATTCATAGGAAACACAAGTAGAAGTTTAAAACAACATTTTTAGGAAAAATGTCTCCTATGTTTACACAAACAGAACTGATGAATATTTTACATGTTATGCCCACAGGATGTTGATAACGCCTCTCTGGCTCGTCTGGACCTTGAGAGAAAGGTGGAGTCCTTGCAAGAAGAGATCGCTTTCTTGAAGAAGCTTCATGATGAGGTACTCAACCACCTGAAGAGAGAAACATCAAAAATGAGATCTCTTTAATATCTCAGGTGTTTCTTAATGACAGCAATAACATTAAATGCAAAATGGCAATTTTCACAGATTTTACGCCTGAGAAAAAGACCCTAATATTTTCTTGTTTCTCTCCAAGATCTCAATGATCTTCTGAGACCAAATGAACTGAGCAGTGCTATCCACAGTAAAGGGATAGGTTGCTAAAAAATGAAAATTCTGTCATTAATTACTCACCTTCATGTCGTTCCAAACTAGTAAGACCTTCGTTCATCTTCAGAACACAAATTAAGATATTTTTGATGATATCTGAGAGCTTTCTGACCCTCCACAGACAGCAATGCAACTGACACGTTCAAGGCCTAGAAAGGTAGTAAGGATATTGATAAAATAGTCCTTGTGACTCCAGTGGTTCAACTGTAATGTTATGAAGCTACAAGAATACTGTTGTGTTGCTGGCTATGCAGGGTCAGAAAGCTCTCGGATTTTATCAAAAATATCTTAACTTGTGTTCGGAAGATGAACGAAGGTCTTACTAGTTTGGAACGACATGAAGGTGAGTAATTAATGACAGAATTTTCATTTTTGGGTGAACTAATCCTTCAAGGTTCTTATCAATTTTAAGAGAAACATCCAAGACAAAGCTTATACCTAAAAGAAACAACTCAGAGTTTCCTAAGCCATAAAAGAATAGCTCTGAACAATAAAATAAATTAAATTTCCCCTGGCCATTCAACCATTCTTTTCACAGTCGTGGTTTTCTGGCTGACTGACACTTTTGTTGGGCTTGTTAATATCAGGGGATTGTCAGGCATGTGTGACTTGCTGCCATAGTGATTAAATGGGTCATGGAAAAGGGCGTAATTCCAAGAGAATAAAGCGGAGACATTGTTTCAGGATCAGGAAGTGCATTAGCTCAGGGCTAACAAAGTACTGCTATTATATTCTGAATGAAATTTGTTCAGTTTACATTCAAATTGAACATACAAAATTATGGTACACAATTATTATACAATTCCATTCAATAGTTGAGGTCAGTCATATATTCTTTTTGCAATACGAAATACTTGTATAAAAACGATATGCAATATTGCAATGCGATATGCAAGAAAAACGAATACTTGTACTTTGCAAGAATTAATTAAACTGGTCAAAAAGGACAAGAAATAAAATGTTGTCAATATTAATAATAATAAATGTTTCTTGAGCAGCAAATCAACATATTGGAATGATTTCTGAAGGATTATGTGATGATGCTGAAAATTCAGCTTTGTATGACAGGAATAAATTAAATTTTAAAATATATTCAAATAGAAAACAGTTATTTTAAGTTAGAATAATATTTCACAATTTTACAGCTTTTACTGTGATCAAATAAATGCAGCTTTGATGAGCATTAAAAACTTTCAAAAATATCTTATTGACCTCAAATTTTGGAACAACATTCAGGATGGGTCTCAAACTGTGCTTTTGGATTATTAAAGTCATCTTTTCCAACATCTCCACAGGAACTTGCCGAACTGCAGATCCAGATCCAGGAACAGCATGTGCAGATTGATATGGAAGTGGCCAAACCTGACCTCACCGCTGCCCTGAAAGACGTCCGGCAGCAGTATGAGACTCTGGCTTCCAGGAACCTCCAGGAGTCTGAGGATTGGTACAAATCCAAGGTTAGAAAATACATAATCATAATTATATATATATATATATATATATATATATATACACACATGTATATATACCTGTGAGCAGTGATTACCAGGGTTGAAGCACTTAAGGCATTTAAGCATATAAGGAAAAAGACATTACATATTATTTGGCAAGGCTATACCCACCTAAATCAACAATTTAAAAAGCATTATTGGCATATCCAGGTAATTTACCATAGAAATATGATGTTTTTTTAAATGTGTATGACTGTTATAGCACCAGCTGTGGTCTGATCCCCTTTAAACTTTGCATGCTTGCTTAGAACACACAGGTTTTGTGAAGTTTTGAGTTTTCCTTTAGGCTTTATAGGATTTTGGGTAAATTTGGACAGGCCCCTTTTCTAAACGACCCCATTATAGCTTCCCAAAGGGTAAAGTTCAACTTTTTTTTTTTGATAATTATTGGCCTAGAGAGTCCAGAGAAGTACTGCAGTGTTTTTTCAGAATGAGCAAAAAACCTAGGACTAGTTCGCAAAATTACGTTTTTGACATCTTCTCAGTCATTTAACAAAAGATTTGATTGACAGCAGTGGTTCTAGAGGCACAGCTGTCCAGAATGAGGAGTTCTATAGTATGATGCGAATATTGTGCATATGTGCAAAAAACCACCTGACGTACAATCGTTTACACCCTTGAAAACTACGATATCGCCCCCAACAGCAGCCGATTACTTTCAAATTTCTCTCAGACCTTTGGATCCATGAGTCAAACAGGCCCACCAAGTTTTGTTCCAATCAGCCTTCGTTAACCTTGTCTAACAGGTGCTCAAATTTCATTGACCAATGGCGACCATATTTTTTGAGATACGCAAATGTCCTAATAGACATTATGGCGCATGACCAAGACCATTTTTACTAGGCTCACGATCAAATCTGAGGCATGTGTTTTGTCCGAAATGAGCCAAGGATTCCAACGACGTAAGACACTTGAGCCTGCAACTGCAAGTTTAGGAGTTATGAGTGATTTTGTACTTTTGATCGCTGTAGCACCCCTGTCAGGCCAATTGGGGCGAGACTTGGTCAAGTTATAGGCAGCATGAGTACTACCATCCCTCCAAGTTTCAAGTCTCTACGACTTACGGTTTGGTCTGCACGATCAGTTTAACGTAGAGATCGCTATCCCTAAATAGGCATATCATCTTTTGAAAGAAGGAAAAAACATTCCTATATTTCAGATCTTTTCTGTATCTTGCCAAAGTTGTGCATCTAATCTAATACGGATTTACGTGCAGTAAGAGTAAACACCTGAGATAAGGTCGATAAACTTACAAGAACATCAGATAGAACTCAGTTATGCTACAAATGAACAATGAAACATTTCAAGGAAGGTTCTGATCTGGTAAGACAGAGTGAGATGTTTGAGGAATGAGTAAGACTCGGCTCAGGATTCTCTCCTTAAGACATGGCAGATGGTTGACGTAGAGGTTTGTGTGGATTTTAGAGACCATCTGCTCCTCTGTCACAGTATTGATCGTCCTAATGGACCGATTGATCTATTAACCTAGATTTACAAATGTGAAACTAGCACAGTCATCAGTGTTATTCAGTTGTAAATAGAAAACAAAAGCCAGAGAGGCAGATGGAGATTTATCTTTATCTCACACTTTCTCTTTCTTTGTAGTTTGCTGACCTGTCAGAAGCTGCCGCCCGTAACAACGAAGCAATACGTTTGGCTAAGCAGGAGGCCAATGACTATCGACGCCAGCTTCAAGCTCTCACCTGCGACTTGGAAGCTCTTAAAGGAACTGTAAGTCCTGGAGAATTTTATATTAGCTTCATTGTTATTTTAGTATTTGTTTTTTTTTTTTTTTTTGACATTTTTTTTATTTGCACTTTTATTTTATATTTTAAATATGTTTTTACAGTTTTTATAATTTTTTATTTCAGTTTTATATAAGGTAATATTTAATATTTTTATTTATTTTCATATTTAATATTTTTTTTTTAATGTTGATTTTAGTAACTTTTTTTTTTTGTTAACTTCAATAACATTTATCAATGTGCTTTATATTATGGCTGCTTAGATTACTAATTATCGGATCCATCATTTCAGAATGAGTCCATGGAGCGTCAGATGAGAGAGATGGAAGATAACTTTTCCGTTGAGGCGTCCGGTTACCAGGACACCATCGTCCGTCTAGAAGAAGACATCCGCAACATGAAGGATGAGATGGCTCGCCATCTGCGTGAATACCAGGATCTGCTGAATGTCAAAATGGCTCTGGATATTGAGATCGCCACCTACAGGAAGCTGCTGGAAGGGGAAGAAAGCAGGTGAATGTTTGCTTTAGGAAATATATATATAATATATTCTCATCTTTTCTTTAAACATGCATTCAGCTTATGCATTCTGCTAGACTTATAATAACATCTAGTTTTGGTTACTGTATTTAATGTACAATTGTACATTTATATTGCACTGTATGTACAATGTAATTGTAAATATGTGCTATTAATTAGCAGTGTTATTTTAGCATTTAGCATATGTTATTATACAATTGTGAATTAGGTTTTTATTTTTATTTTTTCAGTTTTCATTTTAATTTAACTTATTCATTTGATTTTTTTTATGTTAACATTTTTTAAATGTTTTATTTTCATTTAGTGTGCGTTTTTCATCTAATATTTTATTTTATTTGAACTTTATTTCAATTATAAAAAAATAAATTAAATTAAATTAAATTAATAAAGCAAATAGTTTTGTATTAAAATAATATTTTATTTCAATTAACAAAATATTTTTAATAGTTTTAGTTAACATCATTAACTAATACATTAAAACATTTTTAACCCTGTTAACTAGATACTGTTTTCTGCTAACAGAATAATTTAAATTAAATTAAATAAATTTAATAAATAAAAAATAAAATAAATAGTGTTTGGCTTTTATTTTATTTTATTTCATTTCAGCTTTATTTCAATTAACAATATATTTTAATAGTTTTAGTTAACATAATTAAATTTAATTTAATTAAATTTAATTAAATTTAATTTAATTTAATTTAATTTAATTTTTAATTTAATTTAATTTAATTTAATTTAATTAATAGTATTTGGCTTTTACTTTATTTTATTTTTAATAGTTTTAGTTAACATCAACTATTAGTTAACTAAAACTATTAAAACATTTTGAACCCTGTTAACTAGATTATTTTCTGCTAAAATAATAATTTAAATTAAATTAAATTAAATTAAATGAATAAATAAAATAAACTAAATGGTATTTGGCTTTTATTTTATTTTATTGTTAGACATTATGTTCTGCTAAACAGAATCATTGAAATTTAATTAAATACATTTAAATTTAAATAAAATAGATAGATAGAAATTTAATAAAAAATTACAAAATAAATAGTATTTGGCTTTTATTTTATTTCAGATTTATTTTAATTAACAAAAATATTTTTAATGGTTTTAATTAACATTATTAACTAAAACTATTAAAACATTTTTAACCCTGTTAACTAGACATTACTTTCTGCTAACAGAAAAATTTTCATTAAATTAATGAATAAAATAAAGCAAATAGTATTTGTCAGTTTACTTGACCTCAACATGGCAGTCCCTGTTTACTGTAAAACAAAACTATAAATATATAGTTCGAAAGGTAAAATGTATGTGTTTTTTAGGTCTAAAATCTTTTTAATGAGGGGGAAAAACTGAATGCAACTTTTAGACTTTTTAAAATAAATTAAAAATATGTTTTTTGACTTAACATTGGTTTTTAAACAATATTTCTCTCTTTTCTTTTTCCTTCTAGGATCACCACACCATTTCCCAACCTCTCATCATTAACCCTTCGAGGTACAGTATATTTTAGTTTATCCTTATAAATATTGTGAACAGTTGGAAAACAGTGCTGAATGTAAATAATGTATTGCATCAAATCAAATCAAATACTTAGAGTGAAAATTTATTTAATTTTATTACATATTTATTAAATACTTATTTAGAACCAATGAAAGAGATATAACAGATATAATGTTCAGCTTTCCAGTTTAGCTTTCCATATATTTGGACTTACTTTTGTATAATAAAATAACAAAACCAGTTGATAAACACTGGTTTAAAACAAGTACTTACAGTTAGAGGCTGATAAAATAACTATGTTTGATTCATATTTTTCCTGTAGAGTCCATGAAGGAAACCAGACCTGCGATGGACAGCCTGTCAAAGAAAGTGGTGATAAAGACCATCGAGACCAGAGATGGACATGTGAGTGGCATGAAAAGTATTTACACAAGTCATTAAGTTTCCATATGAAAATAATGACCTTTTGACCTTTCATCCACCGCAGATAATTAACGAGTCCACCCAAAACGATGATCTGGAATGAGCCGCACGTGAACGTGTGACTACTAGGGGCACTAGAGAGCTGAAGACTCATGCTGAAGTAGATCGAAGAGGCATTGCGTTTCTTTTGTTGTTTCTGTTAAGAGAGAAAAAAGAAAAACAGCTTTAAAGTGCCTTTTTTGCATTGCCACATTAGAGCGGTTTGTTGGTAGAGCTGAAAAGATAATATAGGCCACTGAGTAAACCAGCTTTATCCAGGTTTATGTTTACCACAATGTCTGTAGTTTACACTGTTGAAGACCACAGCAATACTGCTACACCTTTTTCTGTTTTGTATAATTATTGCAAATGACCAAAAACTTGATGAACTCGTGTCTCTTGCACCGGATGAAGACCAAACTGTCAACAAATTTCCACAAATTCAATAAACCTTTTAAAAAATAATCATAATTCCTTTCTTTCTTATTGCTGTGCAAAATGAGTCAAACATCTAAATAGGTTTTTCAAATGCTCCTCTAGCTGTTGCGCAGTAAAATCTTCTGCGTCTTAAAAATAAACAGATTAGCAGGATCTATCCGGGCAATGAGCAACACAAGAACATTTGTATGATTTAATTAAAGGCAATTTCTTGAACGCAACCATTAGTCTCTAATGAGATCATCATCTCATCATGTTTAGTGATTTGCTCTCTGCATGCATAAATAGCTGCCAATCAATCCCCAAGACCTCCACATGTTTTTTTTACAGTGTCATTATGTGATTCAGAATACCTTCATAACCAAAAACTAATCCCAAATCCATTTTTTTCCTGATGGGGAAAGGAAAGAGCAAAGACCAGGCAAATGGTGGCAGTCTGAAGGAGGATTTGGCATATTGGCATTGATTCTATGCAAGATTAAGATATTAAACCAACTCTGTTGAAATTAAGCCAATATCTTAAAACACCCTTGTACCAGTGTTGTTTTAGTTTCATTGAGATCATACATTTACTTTTTATTTGTATATATTCTATGGTTTTCTATGGTTTTAGTTAACTACAGCTGAAGTCAAAAGTTTTCATACACCTTGCAGAATCTGCAAAATGTTAATTATTTTAACAAAATAAGAGGGATCATACAAAATCCATGTTAATTTTTATTTAGTACTGACGTGAATAAGATATTTCACATAAAAAATGTTTACATATAATACCAAAAAATCCTTCAGGTTCCAGAAATTCTTAGGTTTTTCAGCATTTTTGTGTATTTGCACCCTTTCCAACAATAACTGTATGATTTTGAGACCCAACACAACCGAAAGACTCAAATGCAACTATTACAGAAGGTTCAAACGCTAACTGATGCTTCAGAAGGAAATACAATGCATTAAGAGCCAGGGGGTGAAAACTTTTGAAACAAAATGAAGATGTGTGCATTTTTTCTTATTTTGCCTAAATATCATATTTTTTTCATTTAGTACTGCCCTTCAGAAGCTACAGAAGATACTTACATGTTTCCCAGAAGTAAAACTTACCCTGATCTTCAAATTTCAAAAGTTTTCACCCCCGGCTCTTAATGCATCGTGTTTCCTTCTGGAGCATCAGTGAGCGTTTGAACCGTCTGTAATAGTTGCATACGAGTCCCTCAGTTGTCATCAGTGTGAAAAGATGGATCTCAAAATCATAAAGTCATTGTTGGAAAGGGTTGGAAACTGTTCAGGACAAACAAGGGACCCATGAACAACTATCACTAAACAAAAATGCACAGCTGTGGATCATTCAAGTAACAACACAGATATCAAGTGTATGTAATTTTTTATAAATTCAACTATTATTTTCTTATGTGGACTATATGTAAAATCTATGTTTTATGTGAAATATCTCATTCAGGTCAGTACTAAATAAAAAATAATATGCATTTTGTATGACCCCTTATATTTTGTTAAAATAAGTAAGATTTTGCAGATTCTGCAAGGTGTGTCATCTGTATAACATATAATATTTAAACTGTAATAACCTTCCATTGTACAAAAATCAATCTAAATCCAAAAATATTACAATTCTAACGATTCCGTTTATATCAAACTGAACTATTAGCCGAACTCAAATATTAATCTCAATGTTATTGCTCTGTAAACAACTATTATTAGATAATTTTTTAATAACTATCTTTAAATATAGGCCGATTATAGGCTGAGGAAATCCAGATATTCTATCAGGTGTACACAATACATGAAATAATCTAGTTAAAATTGATATACTTCATATTTTAATTCAATTACACCTGTTCTATACCCAATGTTGTTTACATTGGAGAGTGAAGTTATTAGCATGTAAATAAAACCGTTCTGCATTTATTTCCATTTCTATGGTCCAAAACCTTTACTTGTCTGCTCTCTAGTGGACACTGGTTTCAACTGCACATGGGTGGAGAATGTATAAAAACATATTTAGTGATGTACTGAAAGCAGTAGAAAGAAGCAGTAAGCAAAGTGTATCTATAGTATTTTTGATACAGTTATTGATCTGCAGGTTAAGACAATTGTGAACTGTGTGATGTAAACTCAGAATGGCAAGAAATAATGTTGTAAGACATACATTTTGTAAGAATTGTAAGATACAAACTCACAATTGTAAGAAAAAAGTCAAAATTGTAAGATGCAGTCTTGCAATGTAAACTTAAACAAAAAAGATAACTGTGATTTTTTTTTGTTATTGTTCTAATGCAGTGACATTCATATATTTGTAAGCCTACTGTACAATCTACATTTAACTCATTTTAGCTTTTCTATCTTATAGGTCTAATACAAGATGCTGCACCTACAACAAACTACTTTCCAAACTACTTTACTTGATTTGATTAAGTGGAAGACAGTAAGAAATCATCTATGCTTGATTACAATCATGAACACACAGGGTCTGATGAGAAGAATGTGCCGTATAGCGCCATCATTTAATCACTTATACTAATACTGTCCAAATTAAAAATGATTAGACAGAGACAGCAAGGCCACAAGAAGCAGAAGCTCAGAAAATATATTTTTCATTAAACTGAAAATGTGTTTAGTGGCTGTTTGTGTCTCCTACCATAAAACCTGAACTTGACATGGACGGCTCAGCCCTTAAACTGTGTTTAACAAACTCCAGCATGAAAGTGCCTGACTGGTGTTGTTCTGATTCAGTAATTGCAGGTCTAGCAGCTGCAGGGACTCATCTCAGGCATCCAAAATGGTCCACAGCTCTGCTGTTCCATTACAGATTTCATTACCTCCTCCAGAAACACTGTGAAGGGCAATCTGTGTCATCAGCAGGGATATGGGAGAATTGTGAGAGATGCACAGGAGAGAAAGCATCGGGATGGTCTCGGATTTCTGTCAAAACAGACAATGTTGCTTTCTTAAAACTAACAAATATGATAATAAATCTGCACAACAAGCTCATAAACATTTATGGCAGTGTGGAATTGTAAATTATATATTCATTGTTGATACAGATACATGTTATACGATGTTGACCTTTTTAAAGTTTTTTTTCTTTAAAAATTGGCTGAGAATTCCAACTTCAAGAGTTGGATTTTACACGGTTATCTGGAATACTTCATTCTGATTGGTCAACTGTACAGAGTCCCCATAGAATGGTAAAAATATGAGGTGGGAGAAAAAAATTCTCTGGCACAAGTACTGTGTTCCCTCAACAAACTTTGCATTCACTTACGAAACATTTGCATTTGGTCACAAAAGTATTGCAAACCCCCAAGAAACTTCGTGTTTGCTTGCAAAACCTTTGTGTTCTCTCACAAAAGTATTATGTTCCTCTGAGAAACTTTGCATTGTCTTGCAAAATATATGCATTCTTTCACAAAAGTATTGTGTTCCTCTAAGCAACTTTTGCTCAATAACATTTGTTTTTTCACAAAAGTATTATGTTCTTCTAAGAAACTTTATTATCTTTTCCAAATATTTGCAAATATTTTGTGAGTTCTCTCACAAAAGTATTGCAGTCCCCCGAAAAATTTTGCATTATCCTGCAAAATATTTGCATTCTTTCACAAAAGCATTGCGTTTCTTGGAGAACTTTGTGTTATCTTGAAAAAAAATGTTAACAAAAGTTTTATGTTCTTCTGAGAAACTATATTATTTCACTATATTTTATTGCACTATATTTTCCAAATATTTGCATTATCTTGCAAAATATTTGCATTCTTTTGCAAAATTATTGCATTCCTCTGAGAAACCTTGCGTTATCGTGCAAAATATTTGTGTTCTCTTGCAAAAGTATTATGTTTCTCTGAGAAATTTTGTGTTATCTTACAAAATATTTGTGTTATCTTGTAAAATATGTGCATTCTTTCACAAAAGTTTTGCGGTCCTCTAAAAAACTTTGCATTATCTTGCAAAAGTATTGCATTCCTCTCAGAAATTTTGCATTTTCTTGGAAAATATTTGCATTCTTTTGCAAAAGTATTGCATTCTCCAGAGAAACTTTCTGTGATCTTGCAAAATATTTTGTTTCTTTTGTGAAGATATTGTGTTCCTCTGAGAAACTTGCAAAAATATAATTTTTTTTTTTTTTTTTTTTTTTTTTACAAAAGTATTAGAAATTTTGTGTTATCTTACAAAATATTAGCAAAAGTATTGTTAGGGTTAGGGTTACAAAAGTATTGTTTTCTTCTAAGCAACGTTGCATTTGCTTGGAAAATATTTGCGTTCTCTCACAGAAGTATTGCGTTTCCCCAAGAAACTTTGTGTTATCTTGCAAAACAAGATAACGTTCTCTTCAAAAAATATTGCGTTCCTTTGAAAAACTGTTTGCTTGCAAAACTTTTGCGTTTTTTTGCAAAAGTATTCTTCCTCTGAGAAACTTTGTGTGATCTTGCAAAATGTTTTTTTTTACAAAAGTATTATGTTCCTATGTGATATTATGTGATAAATTTAGCATTATCTTACAAAATATTTGCGTTATCTTGCAAAATATGTGCGTTCTTTCGCAAAAGTACTGTGCTTCCCTGAGAATCTTTGGGTTATCTTGAAACATATTTATATTCTCTTGCAAAAGTATTGCATCCTCCTCAGAAACTTTGCATGATCTTACAAAATATTTGGTTTCTTGAATGAAGATATTGTGTTCCTCTGAGAAACTTTGCATTATCTCGGAAAATATTTGCATTCTCTCACAAAAGTGTTATGTTCCTCAGAGAAACTTTACATTTTTTTTACAAAAGTATTAGAAATTTTGCGTTATCTTACAAAATATTTGCATTATCTTGCAAAATATGTTTTTTCACAAAAGTATGCATTTGCTCGGAAAACATTTGCATTCTCTCACAAAAGCATTGCGTTTCCCCAAGAAACTTTGTGTTATCTTGCAAACTATTGCGTTCTCTCACAAAACTATTCTTTCTCTGAGAAACATTGCGTGATCTTGTGAAATATTTGTTTTGTTTTTTTTTTCACAAAAGTATTGTTCCTCTTAGAAATTTTGTATTATCTTGCAAAATATTTGCGCTCTTTTGCAAAAGTATTGCGTTCCTCAGAGAAACTTTGCATTTTCTTGCAAAATATTTGGTTTCTTTTGCAAAATGATTATGTTTGCTTGCAAAACATTTGCATCTCTAACAAAAGTATTGTGTTTCTCTAAGAAACTTCGCTTTATCTTGCAAAACATTTGCATTTTCTCGCAAAAATATTGCATTCCCCTGAGAGACTTTGAGTTTGGTCAGAAAATATTTGTGATCTCTCACAAAAGCATTATGCTCCTCTGAAAACTGTAAATTGTTTTGCAAAATATTTGCATTTTCTTGCCAAAAGTATTGCATTCCACTGAGAAACTTTGAGTTTGCTTGCACAATACAGATGTGTTTCCTCAGAAAAGAACTGCGTTCCCCTGAGAAATGTTGTAGTAATACAGTAACTGTACTAGTTTCCCGTCTCTTGCATCTCTGTGGCTGCTTTCTTCTCACATAATATAATAATATGAATATAATACAATATAAAAAAATCATGAAATCATGACCATTTATTGTTTATTCGGTAGAGAGCCACATAATTAGCAGGATAATGAACAGTTGGTCTGAATCGCAAAATAAACCCCCTCAGGGTGACTAGTTTAATTGCTTGCCTGTATTATAGTTATTGTAACACATTTTGGATAAAAGTGTAAATGTCACAGTTTATTTTGTGATAATAACAAGTTGTCTGCATATGACCCATCTCAAATAATCATATTTTTGGGGGTAAAAGCAAGATAATAACATTTATCACCTAAAAGTTCTTAACGTTGTAGTACAACTAGTTTGTCAGTGTCTGTTTATCATTAAAGTTACTAGATGACTAATAAATCTGCCTTTCTATTTCATACTACATGTTACGCTCATTGCAGAACATATATTTTGATTATAACTGGTTCAGAGTGAACTTCAACAGAGTTTGTGCCCAGATGGGTTTAATAACCCCAGGCCCCATGTGATGCAGTCCGATGACTACGCCTTTTGTGGCTACTTCATGCAAAAACTATGTGTAGTCTGTATGAATCTGTAATGTGACCTTACAGTTGAGAGGTCAAAGTTTTGGACACAGAGATGGAGAATTTACTGCTAAAGCCTGTGGTCAGTGTGACATATAAGAACGTTGTGTTCAAAACCAACTTTGCTGCAAGCCGCCAACCAAAAGAAAAGGTCATTAAGGTCAACTCTGCTTCTAGCCAAGGTCACCGGTCAGATTAATGGGAAGGAAGTGGGGTCAGAGGTTGAAGGAGTTTTGAGCAGTCATGATCAGGAGGTCAGTATATGAATTTGGAATAGCATACTTCATACTTGTTAAAATAAGTTAACTGGAAGCTGTTACCATTTATACATTTATTTTGTGAGCCGTTTAAATGAATCATGCATTCTGACAAAATAAAACTTCTTTAAGTTACATAAGTAGGAAATATTTAATTATATTAATATATAAGTGCGAAAACACATTCTAAAGATTTTTAAGCATTTGCATGTGGCTGACTAGGATAATGACAGAAGAGCTCAATTACGCTTTATTCATGTTTGACATGCAGTGGCCTTAATAAAGATGAGCGTTTCTGAGCAACTTCTTCCTCTCCGTGATACAAGGGCTAATTGCTAGGGATGAGGCTTTAATTACCATAGTCCTTGATGAAACACTCGTTTTCTTGTTTAACTCTCAGCTATGAGAGCAGAATTAATTGCAGTGCTCAAGAGGGGCAAAGTAATCAGAGAACCATTATAACGAAGTTCTGGTGTCAGATTGTGACACAAAAGATAGCTGTCTGTTTCAGAGCGCACTTTACTGAGAAAAGCAGTTGCGTGCTGGGAGTTCAGTAAATTAGAGGTTTACCTCATTTCAGATCCCATCTGTTTTATGATCTTCTGTCTTATTGATTCCAGAAACAGAAAATGTTTTTTTTTTTTTGTTTGGCAATTGTTAACCATTAAAAACTTGCTTTAAGATGAATTGAAAACAACGTTTCTATTTGTAACTTATACGTATTGGATACGTTTACTGTGTTGTAACGGTCTTAGCTACTTATATAACTGTACTTACAGTATTGCACAGAAAAAGAAAAACATTTGGTATATCTGTGGAATGGATTAAATGAGTTATCTCTGAAACTGTTTTTGTGGACACTATCTGAAAATCTCGACTTGTTTTGCCTCAGGATTTCAGGATAGGAGACATTACACTTTATTTATATACAGTATCGAAATGGTTTATTGTAAAAAGTAAACAAAAATGTCTTTAAAATGAAACACCGGAAACTATTGGTTTTTGGGGATGAGGACATGTTACACAACTGGTCTGTTTTGCCATCTGCCTTTATAGCTTTCACCAAGTGACATATTAAATGTGTGCCAAAGTATTGTTTGGGTCAACAGCTAAACATATGGAAAATATTTTATCCTTCCTTTTATAAGCCGATAAGTGTATTAATTTAGCTACAGATACAGTGCTGCATCGTGCCCAAAGCTGGGCAGAATACAGAAAGCATTCATGGCTGATTACTAATGATGTTTGTTTTTGACTGACAGACCCTTTAGTGTTCATTATATGAAGGACAGAAGTCATAGTTTTGTCACATGTTGACTCATTTACAACTCTGATAGAGTTCTTTCAGTGGTTCATCAGACTGAGTCAAACCGTACTGGTTTTTAGTGATTCATTAAATGATCTAACTCATAAAAGTTCATAAAAATTCATAAATCAGATTGATTCAGTGTTATTTTAACAATTAATTATTATTTAAAAAATCGAGTTATTTGTTTGTGAATCGGCCTACTGGCTCATATGAATCACTTGTTAGTGAACCGAACTACACTGATTCCGTGTGTCTTTGATCAGCTAAAAAGATCTGGCTCATATGAATCACCTGTTAGTGAATCGAACTACACTGATTCCACCTGTTTTTGATCAACTGAAAAGATCTGGCTCATATGAATCACTTGTTAGTGAATCGAACTACGCTGATTCCGCCTGTTTTTGATCAGCTGAAAAGAACTGGCTCATAAATTACTTGTGATTGAATCAAACTAAACTGATTCTGCCTGTTTTTGATCAACTGAAAAGATCTGGCTCATATGACTCACCTGTTAGCGAATCGAACTACACTGATTCTGGCAGTTTTTGTTCAACTGAAAAGAACTGGCACATAAATTACTTGTAAATGAATTGAACTACACTGATTCTGGCAGTTTTTGATCAACTGAAAAGATCTGGCTCATATGACTCACCTCAGTGAATCGAACTACACTGATTCTGGCAGATTTTGATCAACTGAAAAGAACTGGCTCATATGAATCATTGAACTACACTGATTCCATCTGTTTTTGATTAGCTAAAAAGAACTGGCTTATATGAATCACTTGTTAGTGAATCGAACTACACTGATTCCGCCTGTTTTTGATCAACTGAAAAGAACTTGCTCATATGAATCACTTGAACTACACTGATTCCGTGAGTTTTTGATCAACTGAAAAGAACTGGCTCATAAATTACTTGTGAGTGAATCGAACTACACTGATTCTGCCTGACTTTGATCAACTGAAAAGATTTGGCTCATATGACTCACCTCAGTGAATCGAACTACACTGATTCTGGCAGTTTTTGATCAACTGGAAAGAACTGGCTTATATGAATCACTTCAACTACACTGATTCCGTCTGTTTTTGATCAACTGAAAAGAAGTGGCTCATATGAATCACTTGAACAACACTGATTCCACCATCACTTGTTAGTGAATCGAACTACGCTGATTCCGCCTGTTTTTGATCAACTGAAAAGAACTTGCTCATATGAATCACTTGAACTACACTGATTCCGTGAGTGTTTGATCAGCTGAAAAGAACTGGCTCATAAATTACTTGTGAGTGAATCGAAATACACTGATTCTGCCTGACTTTGATCAACTGAAAAGATTTGGCTCATATGACTCACCTCTGTGAATCGAACTACACTGATTCTGGCAGTTTTTGATCAACTGAAAAGAAGTGGCTCATATGAATCACTTGAACAACACTGATTCCGTCTGTTTTTGATCAACTGAAAAGAAGTGGCTCATATGAATCACTTCAACTACACTGATTCCGTCTGTTTTTGATCAACTGAAAAGAAGTGGCTCATATGAATCACTTGAACAACACTGATTCCACCATCACTTGTTAGTGAATCGAACTACGCTGATTCCGCCTGTTTTTGATCAACTGAAAAGAAGTGGCTCATATGAATCACTTCAACTACACTGATTCCGTCTGTTTTTGATCAACTGAAAAGAAGTGGCTCATATGAATCACTTGAACAACACTGATTCCACCATCACTTGTTAGTGAATCGAACTACGCTGATTCCGCCTGTTTTTGATCAACTGAAAAGAACTGGCTCATATGAATCACTTGAACTACACTGATTTCGTGAGTTTTTGATCAGCTGAAAAGAACTGGCTCATAAATTAGTTGTGAGTGAATCAAACTACACTGATTCTGCATGACTTTGATCAACTTAAAAGATCTGGCTCATATGACTCACCTGTTAGCGAATCGAACTACACTGATTCTAGCAGTTTTTGATCAGCTGAAAAGAACTGGCTTATATGAATCACTTATTAGTGAATCGAACTACACTGATTCCGCCTGTTTTTGATAAACTAAAAAGAACTGGCTCATAAATCACGTGTTAGTGAATCAAACTAATACACTGATTCCGCCTGTTTTTGATCAACTGAAAAGAACTGGCTCGAATCATTTGTTAGTGAATCGAACTACACTAGTCGCGGCTCGTGTGAAATGTTTTAGTGCAGACAGTATACAGATTACGCGAGGAAAACTCAAAAGAAACACTTGTTTTCTTACCACTGTTTGTGTTACACATTCCGTCAGATTGCAAGCTCTTGCCACGGGAAATTCAGCCGTTATGGCCTGAAAAACTAAAACAGTGCGCCTGCTTGGGAGCTTGAGACACGAGGTGTCCGAGGGCTCAATACTCCTTTTCAGTTCAGAATATATGTATTGTGTGACAACCAAACCCTGATTGTGCCATAAGTAACGTTAGCCTGCAATTTTCATTGCTGCAGATGTGATTCTCATTTCAAGACTACCGAGGCAGTCAGCATTTGTATGTGTGCGTGTTCTTTAAAAAAGTCTTTTATCTTAGTGACAATTGGCCTTTTGGGAAGGCGAATCATTTGATGACAGATGAACAGTGATTTGGCTGGGATTGAAAGTTCAGATTCATGCTAAATGGCTCTTTTGACTTGCTATATATGAATTGAATATGAATTGTTATTACATTGCCTTCAGAGTTGTTCATTTTGATGGTAGTGGAGGCATTGCACATTTTCTGTTAAGTTAAGCATCAAGCACCTCTGGCAGGGTTGCCAGAGCTAAGAAAAAAAAATAATTCCAGGTCAAAACCAACTCAAAGCCAACGAAAAGGAATGAAAACTTGTCCAAAATGTAGTTCCACAGCTCACAGATACGGGAAAAGGTATTTATTTAAATTTCATGTATTCTATGTTTTACATTTTATAATTTTTGCGTTTTTGAAATAACCCAATTATATAGCAAAACCACAACCCTGGCAACACCGGCTCCAAGTTATCAGTCTTTGCATGTTCACTTTCACTTTCCGCTTCTCCATGACATAAAATGTTAAACATCTGTGGTAGACTGACTCATATCTCCAGAGATGCCCAATCAGTGTCATAGCTTGAAAGATTGCTGTTAAAAGTTTAATTTTTAAAGTTAGTTTAGGCCAGTTTAGAGGTATAATACCTAGACAAAGCTATTTAATTTCCATAAATTTCATAGGCAGCTCCTCATCTTGCACAAAATTGTCCTCAGCAGTGATGTGAAGGACAGCAGACAAACAAAAACCAAAGTTCAATGAAACTTGAACTTGTGTCCGGTGTGATGTGGTGTAAAGGCCCGTCCCAGAACTTAAACTTGCATTTTTGGGCACTTAAAAGCACATACATGTGACAGAAAGTATGCATGATTGTCCCAAGATGGGAAAACTGACATTTATTGCCTTGAATGCATAATAAATCTATGCTTCGCTTTGGAGATGAAACCTGTCCTTCATCACATTCAAGAACTTGCGTGTCCCAAAAATCTTGAAATTTTAGAGGAAAACTTTCAGTGTGAATTAAATTAATTAGGTATTACATCGATATGTGTTTTTCAGGGCTGATGCCGATACGATTATTACAGATCAAGTAGACTGATATTTTCTTAAACCTAAAAACTTAAAGCACAGTCAAAATTTCAGGAGCACCTTCTAATGAATAAACAAAAAATCTCATCAAAGGTTAGCCTTCCCATTACAAGCTGATATTTAACTCCTTAAAGTGATTTGCAGGGGAATTTAGTTTTTACCTTTGTGATGGCATTTTTTCTAACTTTATTAAGTGTGTCATCTTTTATCTCAAATTAAAAAAAAGATATTTTATAAGCTTTTTAAAATGCCTAATTAAAACAACAGAATAAGAACAAGTAGAAATAGAACAAGTTACCAATCAAATGAAATCATTATTAAGAAAATTGACTTGTACTAGTACAGAGGTGGCACAGAAGAACACAAAAGTGGCTTGTAGGTGTATTTTCAAATGTTAAATGAGGCTCAGAGGTGGCATCCGTGCAATCAAATTTGTAAATTCATGTTGAGAATAATGTTTTAAATGTCAAATTTTGAATATAGGAATAATAAATGATTAAAGCAACTGAAAAGATACTTTAAAAATGAAACTAAAACTACCAGTAGGTGGCTGCAAGTCACTGATTTAATTTCTGAATCATTCATTTATTTGATTCGTTCAAACGGCTGATTTATTCAGGAATAAAGGAAGTGTTTTTTTATGAATGGGAAATTGAATCATTGACTCACTAGATTTGTTTAAAAACACACGATCACGCTGTGTTTGAATGGACATGCACAGCGGTCCAGCTTGACTTGTTTCAAACTATTTTTGATGACGAAATAGAGCAAAATCATCAATAGTGTTATAGTCAGACAATGTAATGTTTATTGAATTGTTGTATTAAATCAGTATCTCATTTACAAACTCCCTTAAAAATCATTAAAAGCTGTCACTCATCTTAGTTCATCACAATCTCACAAAGTTCCATTATAGCTCTCTACACTGCACAGTGAATCTATTATTTTAACTCTCTCTACACTTTGTTTATAAAAGGATTTGTGAGATATGTCTGTGATACATTACTCAAAGTTGCAAAAACACATAGAAACCTATGAAGCTCCCCTCAGTGCAAACACAAATGCTGATCAGGCCAGTTGCACATGGTGCTCCTAAATATTTTTTCATAGTCGCACGCAATAGTTTAAGTCGCAAATTATATGGCATAATTAAATTATATGTCTTATTTACATGTTCCCAGTTCGAAAGGTCTGTAAAAATAGATACGATAGTGGCATTCAGGTGCGTTCATCAAATGTTATTCCAACATGACATTATGGCAGCATTAATTGTATGCCTAAGTAAAAAGCTTTTTAAATGAAGCATTAAAATCTGTCTGATTTGAGATGTGGAGGTGTTTGTGAATGCTGAGTTGGGCAGCGTAGACCCACCGATCACAGCCTCTGCAATGCACTGTTCTCATTACCCGCAGTTATACCAGCTAGATAGTCTACTTGAACTTAACACCAGGCTTTTAGCAGCTCAATCATACGAACTCTTGAACAAGACATTTGATGCTGCGAACGCAGTCGAGCGTGTCAGAAGCTGTAACACAAGTGTATTGGTTTATCAGGCCTGTTGTTGGAGCGATAGAGTTTCTTACAAGTGTTTGTTGCTCTCACTGTGATGAGCGGGTAACCAGAGTCGAACACGCAAAGCAGAACCGACGGAGCGTAAAGCATCTTATTCTCTTTCTCCACCTCGGAATAAGGCGGAGGAGCTCCTCAAACATTCATGAGTCAATAGAAAACTCCTTCATGATCCTTTTGTGATTTTAAATGAAAAGGGTGGATTGTTTTACACGTAACCTTTGTTTTGCACTTACAGGTGATTTAGGCGTTCAAAGTTCAGACAGCTGTGATACGCCAGTTCTCCAGAAGACTTTTCAGAAGACTGAATTGGAAACTCCCAGAGGAGGTTTTATTGCACAGAGTTTGCACCAGAGAGTCTATAGACTTCTCACTTGTGCTTCCTTTAAGTACACTGACCAAAATTATAAACGCAATTAAAAACACTTTTTTTTTTTGCCCCCATTTTTCATGAGTTAAACTCAAAGATCTGGAACTTTTTCTATGTACACAAAAGGCCTGTTTCTCTCAAATATTGTTCACAAATCTGTCTAAATCTGTGTTAGTCAGAACTTCACCTTTGCCGAGATAAACCATCCACCTCACAGGTGTGGCATATCAAGATGCTGATTAGACAGCATGATTATTGCACAGGTGTGCCTTAGGCTGGTCACAATAAAAGGCTCAAAAATGTGCAGTTTTACTGTTTTGAACTGGAATGTTTTCAGCTTCCAGGAATTGTGTACAGATCCTTGCAACATGGGGCCGTGCATTATCATGCTGCAACATGAGGTGATGGTCGTGGATGAGTGACACAGGGCCTCAGGATCTCGTCACGGTATCTCTGTGCATTCACAATGCCATCAGTAAAATGCACCTATGTTCGTTGTCCCTAACATACTCCTGCCCATGCCATAACCCCACCACCACCATGGGCCACTCGATCCACAATGTTGACATCAGCAAACCGCTCACCCACACGACCCCGTACACGCTGTCTGCCATCTGCCCTGTACAGAGAAAACCGGGATTCATCCGTGAAGAGAACACGTCTCCAAACTGCTAGATGCCATCGAATGTGAGCATTTGCCCACTCAAGTCGGTTACGACGACGAACTGCAGTCAGGTCGAGACCCCGAAGAGGACGACAAGCATGCAGATGAGCTTCCCAGAGACGGTTTCTGACAGTTTGTGCAGAAATTCTTTGGTTATGCAAACCGATTATTGCAGCAGCTGTCCGGGTGGCTGGTCTCAGACGATCTTGGAGGTGAAGATGCTGGAGGCCGGTTGGATGTACTGCCAAATTCTCTGAAACCCCTTTGGCGACAGCTTATGGTAGAGAAATGAACATTCAATTCACATGCAACAGCTCTGGTGGACATTCCCAAGTCAGCATGCCAAATGCATGCTCCCTCAAAACTTGCGACATCTGTGGCATTGTGCTGTATGATAAAATTGCACATTTTAGAGTGGCCTTTTAATGCATCGTGTTTCCTTCTGAAGCATCAGTGAGTGTTTGATCCTTCTGTAATAGTTGCATATGAGTCCCTCAGTGTAAAAAGATGGATTTCAAAATCATACAGTCATTGTTAAGAATACACAAACATGCTGAGAAACCAAAGAAGTTGTGAGACAGGAAGGATTTTT
Source organism: Labeo rohita (assembly GCF_022985175.1). NCBI lineage: Eukaryota > Metazoa > Chordata > Actinopteri > Cypriniformes > Cyprinidae > Labeo > Labeo rohita. The sequence continues at coordinate 6,604,343 of NC_066892.1, read as the reverse complement.
CTGAAGAACAGCAGGCAGTTTAACTGTTCAGGACCAACAAGGGACTTACAAACAACAATTACTAAACAAAAAACAAAAAAACAACAACTGTGGATCATTCAAGTAACAGCACAGTATTAAGAATCAATGTATGTAAACTTTTGAATGGTCGTTTTTATAAATCCAACTATTATTTTCTCTTGTGGACTATAAGTAAACATCTTTTATGTGAAATATCTTATTCAGGTCAGTACTAAGTAAAAAATAACTGCATTAAATGCATAAAATGCATTTCCTCTTATTTTCGTAAAATAATGACCATTTTGCAGATTCTGCAAGGTGTATGTAAACTTCTGACCTCTACTGTATTTACCATGGATGCCAATATTAGTCAAGGGCACTGTAATTTGGATGAAAATGAGGAGAAATTGTAGTATGAAATCTCATTGCTGTCTTAGAGAAACAGTTGAGATCTCATTGCTTTTGATTCTTCCAGACTTACCTGCAACACAATTTCCTCCGCAAACAAATGTAACCAACCACATGAGCTTAGACTAGAGTGCCAAAAGCTGTAAATACGCTGAATGTTTCTGGCACATAGCATGTTGTGAAACCACAAAAAAGGCACTTTTTTAACCTGTGAGCGCCGTATTGGGTTACCATGGAAACCTATGAGCTGAGAGTCCTGGGTGGGGTTTTGTGGACTATGGTCTTTTCAGAATCAGACAAACCTAGCTTTTATCCTGCTACACCCACTCAGAGATAGAGAAGTTAACCTGCTTCGTTCTGCTATTAGCGTCCTTGAGGTTTATATCTTTCTCTCTGGCGTTCTGTCAGAGTGTCAGTGTAGGCTGACCCTGAGTTTTTATTTCACTTGTTGCATTGTTTGAGTGAATTGCCGACTGGCCATGGACTGACTATACAGCAGTTCTGTAGAAAAACACCATCGCTTTTGATATAGTTGTGATGTGTATGCTGATTATGTGCTGATTATTATATCTAATTTCAAGATTACCATATATAAAACTTCTGTCATCATTTGCTTGTCTTAACGTTGTTCCAAACTCATACAGTATGCTTTTTCTTTCTTCTGTAGATCTCAGAAAGAGATATTGTGAAGAATGTTCATGCTGGTGTTCTTCATACAATGAAGGTGAATGGAGACTGATATACTTGAGGTACAAAAATGACAAAAACCATCATTAAAAATAAATACATATGCAAGAACTTCATGCATTTCTACTGACGCTACAAAAAAAACTTTATGCAATGAACAGAAGGAAGTATATGCTGTTATTATCTTTCCAAACACTTCTCGCATCTCATGTTTCATAACCAATAAAGTTTAAATATGTAAACATGAAAATGAGAACTACTTACTTGTAATATTATGATTTTTATTGTGTATCAATTATAATTATATTTTTATAATTTTTATATTAAGAATTATAATTTCATATTTTATATAGTGTGTATATATAGTGTATATTTTAATATTTAGTGTTTAAACATTATAAGCAAATCTTTATACACTACCAGTAAAAAGTTTTTTTAATATTTATTTTATTTATTTCATCCAAAGTACAGCAAAAATAACTTCTTTTCTTTTGAAGCTTTTAAATAACATACTGTAAGGAATCCTGAAAAAAATTTACTTTGCTGTTTTAAATATTGATAATGATGATAATAATAATGATAAATGTTTCTTGAACAGCAAATCAGCCTATTAGAATGACACTGAAAATGTAGCTTTGATCACAGGAATAACATTTTAAAAATATTAAAATAGAAAACGGTTATTTTAAATAGTAAAAATATTTCACAATTTTACTATTTTTGCTCGACGTTAAATGCAGGCTTGGTGAGCAGAAATTAATATTTTAAAAAACATTACAAAACTTTTGACTGGTAGTGTATGCAAATATGGAAATAAGAAAAACTACTTATTTGTAATATTGTGTATTTTTATTGCATATCAATAATTTTATATATATTTTGGATGTGATTAATCACAATTAATCATGATTAATCGGGTTGACAGCCCTAATTTTAAAACAAATTTTTGGTCAGCCCAGGTTTTTATGTCAGCCAATTTTTATTAGGTCTTTGTTTTTGTTCACTTTTAAGGTTTTTTAAGATAGATCCTAAAAACTTAGTTACAGAACAGTTTTTAAATACAATTAAACAATCTTTGTCTTGAATGTTTTAAATGGTTAGGTATATACAGTGCAAAATTGTTTTGCATCTGTATCTATAATAAAACAGCATGTGGAGCTGATATAATGGCAATAAATGTAAATACAACAACAACTTACTATATATTAATATACTATATATTACAATATATTACATTTTTTCATAATTTGTTAAATTATGAATATTTTGAGTGTTGTATGGACCACTTTTATTTATTTATTTATATATTTATTTGACATGTATGTCACTCAATTTCTGAAAAAGAGCAGCATTAACATTCTGCTAAAGATTTTGTTTGTGTTCTTCTGAAGAAAGTTAGTTTTGCAAGTTTGGAATGACATGATGGTGAGTAAATGATTACAGGATTATCATTTTTAGTTCAACTAACCCCAAAAATAACTATTTCTCTCTCTTTGACTCTTTGAATTAAAGGTGTAAGTAAATTTTCACACATGCATGTGTAAATCTATAAATAGAACAGGGGTGTAAACACACATCAGGTGAAGGTGTGTGAGCTTTGTGAGAAAGAGAGAGAGCGGGAGAGCCACATGCACAATCATCACTCTCAGATTTTAATCTCAGCAGGTTTACAGCAGGTGTTTCTGGGTAATGACGCTGTACTTTGGTCTCTGTTTTCTGTGCAGGTGGGTGAGGGGGGATTTGGAAAACAGGTGCTCAAAAACACAGCTGAATGGGAATGTCCACTCAGCTTGTGTGCGTGAGGTAGATCACATTACACTCATGTGGGAGAGTCACGTATACGTCCACACAGCAAGTAACAGGTGCTATATGTTTTAATACAGCGTGAAGGGGTCTCCATGTCTCCATCCCCGAAGAGCTCTATAGGATTGAACTAATATGACAGTTTAATTATCACTATGCACCATCCGGTGTATATGAATGCAGGCTGCATGGAACGACCCCTTCACCTTTGCTTTACGAGAACATATATCCAGACAACATTCATTTTCACTTAAACGCACTCATCTGATTTAGATCTGACACCTGCTGACACTGTACCGAATCCTAGTGAAAACAGATCACAGCAATAAGACTCAAATCTAAAGGACACATATTTTTGTGGTTGCTAAGTGACACCAAAATTGGCTCCTAGCCTTCAGGTGAATGGCGAGAGAAATTTATTTATTATGTTTTTATTTCACCTGTTGCGTTGGGGATGGAGACATATTTTTTATTGGAGACCCCCCCAAAAAAAAAAAAAAAAATTTACCATGGAAACCACAGTTTCTGCAGAGTAATGTTAGTTACTCCAGTTACTGTTTTTGTTATTATGGAAACATTATGAAGTGAATTTACAGTGTGTCTATCCAGAATGATTGCAAGCTTTTATGGTCTGTTTTGTACTGTTGAGTTCAAAAGTTTACATACACCTTGGAGAATCTGCAAAATGTTAATTATTTTACCAAAATAAGAGGGATCATACAAAACGCATGTTATTGCTTTTAGTACTGACCTAAATATGATATTTCATTTACATATAGTCCACAAGAGTCAAGAGTCCACAGCTGTTTTTTTTGTTTAGTGATAAATGTTCATTTATCATCGAGTCCCTTGTTTGTCCTGAACAGTTAAACTTTGGTCCCACAAATCTTTTTTTTTTTTTTTTTTTTTTAGCATTTTTGTGTACTTGAATCCTTTCCAACAATGACTGTATGATTTTGAGATCCATCTTTTCACACTGAGGACAACTGAGGGACTCATATGCAACTATTACAGAAGGTTCAAACGCTCACTGATGCTTTAAAAGGAAACACAATGCGTTAAGAGCCAGGGGTGAAAACTTTTGAACAGAATGAAGATGCATGCATTTTTCTTATTTTGCCTAAATATCGTATTTGTTTTACATTTAGTACTGCCCTTCAGAAGCTAAAGAAGATACTTACATGTTTTCCAGAAGACAAAAGTTAATTTTACCCCGATCTTTTCTTCAAATTCCAAAAGTTTTCACCCCTGCTCTTAATGCATTGGGCTTTTGTTAATACTACAGTAGATCTTTATGAATGTAAATGTCTCGTGATAATACAATTTAAGACTTTGAATAGAGATGCAGAATGGTTGATGCTTCAGCCTTGTACGTGCGGTTTTCAGATCACGAGGGCTAATCAGTGAGTGAATTGAAGTGCCACAGGGTTGTAACGTAACACCAGTGAATGGTTGCATCACTCAGATTAGCTCAAAGACCTGTTCAAAAGATCTGTTTTGAAAGAGATAGTAAGAAATGTGTGTAACTGGATCAAATAAGTCTGATATTTCAGCAGTAAGTGGATCAGAATCTTAAAGTATGTGCAGATGCTAATTTTTGGCCAGCTTATGCTAAATGCACCATGCTGTTGTACAAACATCCGTATTTGAAGGGATAGTTCACGCATAAATGAAAATTACCCCATAATTTATTCACCCTCAAGCCATCCTAGGTGTATATGACTTTCTTCTTTCAGATGAATACAGTCAGAGTTATATGACCTTGTGGCTCTTTCAAGCTTTATAATGGCAGTGAATGGGTGTTGAGATTTTGAAGCAAAATAAAGTGCATCCATCCATCATCAAAAGTACCCTACACGGCTCTAGGAGGTTAATAAATGCCTTCTTAAGTGAATTAATTCATTTTTGTAAGAAAAATATCCATATTTTAAAACTTAAAAAAAAAAAATTTCAAAGTTGTAAAAATAAAACAATGATTACTGAAGTACTGAAGTACTTAAAACTTTCATGTTTAATTCAGTGTATTACTTGCTGTTTCTTTGTACTTGGAATTGAAATTTAGACATTTCTGAGTAAAACTTTTTTGAAAAGAAAAAAAAAAAAGCAGTTGAAAAAGAAAACCTGAAAGAAAAAAAACTGACTGTGGAAGATGGTTTATTCTAATACCTGTTATAGCGCCCCTAGTGGCAATGCATGGAATGCAAAATGTACTTCTGTTGCACTATAATTTGTTTTGTGACTCATTTCAAAACTCCGTAACAATGTTTCCATCCAAAAACTGTGAATTGAACTGTTGCACTACTTTGGAATATCGCATATAAAACATTTGCGAATACAGTGCTGTTTCAGTCTCATAATATCTCAAAATATCCGTAAAAATAGAAGTTGCTGCAGTCGTTTTTAATGTTTTTAATGTGCATCTTTGTATTTCCAGCTATTGACAGACGAAAGTCTTCTAAAAATTGTTTACTTTAAGTCCGAAACTACGAGCGTTTTAGTGAATAGAAAACACAATTAAGATTATGAGATTGAAGTAGGAATATTTCGGGAATAAAGTTGAAATTACGAGAATAAAGTAAAAATATTACGAGAAAAACGTTGAAATATTACAAGAATAACGTTGAAATATTTCGACAATAAAGTCAAAATTATGAGAATAAAGTTGAAATGTTTTGAGAATAAAGTTGAAATATTTTGACAATAAAGTAAAAATTATGAGAATAAAGTCAAAGTGTTTCAAAAATAAAGTCAAAATATTTTGAAAATGAAGTAAAAATTATGAGAATTTGTAGCAATTACAAGATTAAAGTTATCAAAGTTGATTCACAAGTGCAGTGATCTGCCCCACCACATTAAAAAGTGTGAAAAGCACAAAGCTTATTGCTATTATTGGGTGGCTGGCGCACTACAAATGAAGGCCTAATGAATGCAATCGAAGATGTGAAATATTACTTCCAAGCATACTGTACCTGCGAGTATAACACATGGTATGATTTTAAAATTACAATTAAAATTTTGAAATTTCGATTTTATTCTCGAAACATTTAGCCTTTTTTTAAACATTTAGACTTTTTTTCTTAAACATTTAGACTTCATTCTAAAAAACAGTTACACTTTAGAATAACACAATACACTTTACACTCAGAATTTTGATTTTATTCTTGAAATATTTACACTTTATTCTCGTAATTTTGAATTTATTCTCGAAACATTTACACTTTATTCTTATAATTTTGATTTTATTCTTGAAATATTTAGAATTTATTCTTGAAACATTTAGACTTTATTCTCGTAATTTTGATTTTATTCTCTAAATATTTAGACTTTATTCTCGTAATTTCAACTTTATTCTTGTCACAGATTTTCAGTTATTTTCATCATTGACCATTAGTTTTGTTTTCATGGACTACTGATTGGTTATCTTTAGTCACATGGTCTCATTTGTTCTGTGTTTCCCGCCACTCTTTAGTTGTCATGGTAATTAATTTAATCAGCTCAGGTGTTAATTATTATTTCATTCATTTGGTTTGTACTTAAGTTCCTGTCTGCACACTCTTGAGTTGTCTGATATTGCGTGTGGGTTACCACACTATTATGCTGTTTTGACTATATTGGAGTTTGTTAATAAACCCGTTTTGCTCTTTATTCATCATCTTTGTCATCCTCTTGGACTACATGTAACAATTCTTGAAACATTTAGACTTTATTTTTTAAACGTTTTGACTTTATTCTCTAAACATTTACACTTTATTCTTGTAATTTCAATTTTATTCTCGAAATATTACAGCTTTAATCTCATAATCTTAGATATTTTTGTAACATGGCACTAAATCACCGTCGTACAACACCGTGTTAATATGACATTCTTCATAATGTAGTAAATAATGACACAAAACTGTCATTTTGTGTAATTTTTGCATGAACTATTCCTTTAAGTAAAGTTTGTAAACAAGCTGAAATTTTAAAAAAGAGTCCTATATTAATTGTTTTTTTTTTTTTTTTTAATTGTTTTTGACACCATAACCTACTTTTAATCTCATCCTGCTAGCATTTCTGGCAGAGTGTTTTGTTTAAACATCATAAAAAGGTTGCCTGTTGCTTGTACACACACACACACGCCCACACATACAGTAACCACACATGTTTGAAGAAGGCACATGCAAAAGCGTCCAAGAATAAACATCAGCGCGTATCACTGACTCAGATCAGCGAATGCATATATGCTTAGCGCTCAAGTAAATGGGCGAGTGAGTGTGACAGTGAATGAGAGAGAGAGCGCCTGTAATCAAGCACAGTTTAGCAGTGGGAAGGGTCACAGTGTGAGCGGGAGGGGGAGAGAGAGAGAGAGAGAGAGAAACATCTCCCATCTGTGTGTTTATTCTCTTTACAGTGTAAGAAAGGCAGGCAACAGAGAAACAGGCTGTATGATGAGCTCAAGAGGGATTTTTACAGATGGGATGCGCTCCCTGCAGGAGATGTCAACCCTGTGACTTCCTTCGCTAATGATCCTCTCTGATCTTTGACGTCCCCGCTCAGAGCACGCTTTCCCACCTGAGGAGTCTGTTTCCAGAGTTTCTTTCCCTTCGCAGACGGACCGAGTCAACTGGAGAAGATGTCAGAGCTCAGCTCCAAAAAACAAGGATTTAAAAAATGCCGGAGTGCCACTTTCAGCATTGACGGCTTCAGCTTTACTATTGGTAAGAACAGCTGGTCAGGTATGTGTGGGTGGATGTGTGTTTCTGTGGCCAGCACTGATTTTTTTTTTCTGTGTGAGCGAACGTGGTGCCTCTGCGAGAGCCTTTGGGCTTTTGAAACCATTAAATAGACTGTTTAGTTTGAGAGAACTAATTTGTTTTAGTTTACCTCAAACAAACATCTCAATGGGACATGCGAGTTAACTTTTGCAATATGTTTAAGGGTCCCAGAGACCTCAAAGGTGTATAATAATAATAATAGTAATAGGATATTTATTTATTTTTGTTATTTATTATTATTATTATTATTTTTAATAATATTATAATATTTTATGCATTTATTAAAGTTATTATTGTTGTATTATTCTAAATCTTTCTTAATAAAAATAATACAAATTGAATTCTTAATTTTATAATACCAATAATAATAATAATGAATAACAATAAATTATTTTTCTCTTTCCCTTTTCCTTGTTTTTCTTTACCATATAATAAAATAAATATTAATAAAATACTTAATGAGTATTAATTCATTCATTTATTTATACCATTTTATGGATTTATTATTTTTAATTATTGTTGTATTGTGTTATTCTAAATTCTCTCTTAATATTATATATATATATATATATATATATATATAAATATATAATATTATTATTAATTGTGAACAATAATATTTTTTTCTCTTTGCCTTTTCCTTGTTTTTCTTTACCATATATTAAAATTACTATTAATATTTATTTTTTAAATAATATTGAATTGTTGAATAAAAATAGTACATTTAAAAATAATAATTTTAATGAATTGTTGAATAAAAATAATAATTTAATAATGATAAGAGTAATACAAATATTTGTATTATTTTTTATTATAATTAATTCTTGATTTCCCTTTTCCTTGTTTTTCTTTACCATTATAATAAAAAAACGTAATAAAAAATTTAATTAATACAATTTTAATAAAACATTAAATTCTTAATAATAATAATAAAGCTTATTTATATATTATTTTTATTATTTGGTAACATTTTATGTATGTATTATTTTAAATTATTGTTGTATTATTCTAAATTCATTCCTAAAGAAAATAATAAAATGGAATTCTTAATAATGATAATAGTAATAATAAATAATTCTCTTTGCTTTTGCCTGATTTTTCTTTGCCATTATGTTAAATAAATATTTATAAAATATTTAAATTATTAATAATAATTATTATTTATTATTAGATATAAAAGAATAATAACTACTTTATTATGGTGATGATATTTCTTCTTCTTCTTCTTCTTATTATTATTATTATCATTATTAATTTAAATTCTTTTAATATCAAATCAAAGTTGAAATATTGTTGCCGCTTTGTTTCATGCAATTACAGAGCAATGGGAAAAAAAATGCATTTATTTAAACCCCAAATATTTGGAGGACCGCTGAAGCGTGTCAACTATTAAAGTCATTAATAATCAACCTAATATGTTAATATTTTGTATGTTTTGAGCTATTGGATGTATCATATTCTGACACAACATGAAGGTTAAATTAGCATATGTGTGCTCAAAATTTTGGTGTTTATGCATTTGTGAAGTTTTCAGAAAAGGGTTTAGTCTCAGTGAGTCACTGATCTTAAGCACAAGGGTTTGCTAAATAGTTTCAAGACCGATCAAGATCGTTTTCCTTGCATGCAAACTCTTGTTTTGTGTTGTGTCATAGTAACATGAATGCAACAAAGTGATTATGTCTCTTTCAGTCTCTTTGGGTTTCTCCGAGTCGCCTGAGTACAATTAGATTACATAAGAAACAACTTCTTTCGGTTCAAAATGAGTCACGGTTTTCTGTGTTCTCCAAAAGCAAGAATTCTTTTATTGCCCTGTCAAATGATGGGGGACACAACATCAGGACGTTGATTTTTCTGACAGGGTTAGCGGATTTAGGCAGGCGCTGAACAAAGAGAGCTCGAACGGCAAAGTGACATGACAGTTGTTGTGGCAGAACATTGGATGGTGGTAATTATACTCCTAAAAGGTCAAGGGCTTATATAACAGTCCACAATCAGGAGATGAAGAAGTGGAGAAACCACAGTTCTGCTCAAATCAAAGGTATCAGGTGGAAAACAGAGTCATGTGATCATTCGGAGTCCTTTTGTGACTTCTAACCTGTCAGATTAATTCTGTTTGATGGGATGAAGTCTCGCGGGAACCTGTGTTTATCATTAAACCGAAGCCTACACAAACAGTCACGCTTTTAAATCGCACTGGGCCGGCGATAAGGGTTTGCTCCCGTAGATCTCCCATGCTGCCTTTGCGATTACCATCTCCATGGTCACCGGCGGAGGCAGGATGTGATGTCACGACCTAGTGATTCTTCCCTCTGCCTGACAAACAACCCCAACCCTTTCGTTTACCCAAAGCGCTGCCTGTATGTGTGTATGTGTGGGCAGGACGCCCGATGGGCCTCATTAAAGCACCTGTTGAGGAGTCACTAAGGCTTCTGGGTTAGATGTGGAGCCTGTATGGAGACCTCAAAGCTATATGTTAGTAATAATAATAATAATTGTAATTGAGTAGTGGTTAAGTTTAGGTTTTGGGTAGGATTAGGGATGTGGAATATGGTCATGCAGAATATTTGCTTTATAAGTACTAATAAACAGCTAATAGGTATATATGATAAAACTTATTATTACTATATAATTTATTACTATATACTATATATAATACTATATAACTATATATATTATATGTCTATCTATATAGAATGTAGACAAGTATATGTACAGTATATAATAAAGTAATATATTCATATTCATAATACAATAATTATAAAAAGAAGAGTATTATTTTATGTTTTTATATATGTATGTATGTGTTTATATAAGAATAAATTTATTTAGAACTATATATAATTTTTTATTGATTTGTGTGTGTATATAATATTACATAATTATTACATAATTTAAAATATATATATCAATATAACAGTACTATATATAAAATAATTAGTAAAATAATAATATTATTCATTTTACATAATGTAATAAATAATAAAAATGTTACACTAAATATACTGTGTATGTATATATATATATATATATATATATATATATATATAAAAAACATAATTTAATAAATAATTAAAATTATATATATACTGTGTGTGTTTGTATATATATATATATATATATATATATATATATATATAATTTTACAGAAATTAATAATTTAATATATATATATATATATATATATATATACTGTGTGTGTATATATATATGTAATAGTAATGTATTAAATATATTAATATTCATTATTATAAAATATATTTTTTAAAAATTGTATATATGTCAATATTTTTACAATATTTTTACAACATAGTGTTATATATATATATATATATATATATATATATATATTCATAATTAATGATTTTTCTCTTTCTCATTTCCTTGTTTTTTTACTATTATAATAAAATAAATATTAATAAAATATCAAATTCTTAATAATAACTATTTATGTATTTATTATTTGTAATTATTATTGTATTATTGTATTATTCTAAATTCTTTCTTAAAAAATAAAATCCTTAAAAAATTGTTAATAATGAAAATAGTAATAATAATTAAAATAAATTATGAATAACAATGCATTATTTTTCTCTTTCCCTTTTCCTTGTTTTACCTTTATCATTATAATAAAAACTAATATTAATAAAATGTTAGATTCTCAATAATAATAATAATAATAATAATAATAATAATATATTTATCATTTATAACCATTTTCAAAGGAATAATAACAGTAGTTTATTGTGGTTATGAGGATGATGTTTATTATTATTATTATTATTATTATTATTATTATTAATTTAAATTCTTTTTTGAAATTCTGAAATTCTTGAGTTGAAATATTGATGTTTGTTTTCTGTCTGTTTTGGGTCAATTTGAGCTAAAAAAAAAAAATAAAAATGCAATAAATCCAAATAAACCAGTCAGAAATTCTTATAGTCTAATAGTTCTCCTACGATTGTCAAATTATCTATATTGGATAATCAACATTTATTAACTAGCAAATGTAGAAATGTAAAACTAGTCAACATAATGGATTTGTTTTTACAGAAACGCACACCTATAAACGCACACATGGAGACCTGTACGTACTGTACGGAAATCCAGAGGGGTGAATTTAAAAGAGAAAGGGGTCTTTGCTTGGTTACCTGGCAGGGGAGGCGTGGGTGATAGCGTGCACCCCTCGCTGGGGGCCTTTCTGTCGTCAGCATATTAGAGAAGTAGTGTGAGCTGCCCAGGGGGAGTCATTATCACTAATGAAGAGTCCTTCCTCTTCTCCTGAGTACTGACTCGTTGGACACTCAGCAGCCTGACAAACTCTCCGTGCTAAAGGCTCCTCTCTGATTTCCCTCTCATTACCTGTGTGCCCCCCACGGACCGGCAGTCCCCACTTAACAACCTCACGTCTCTCTCTCTCTCGCTAACTCGCTCTGTCTTTTTCATGTAATGTTTTTTTCTTTTAGCTCTTTTATTCACCTGTGTAATTCTCAGCGGTTCACCTTTTCTGTGTTTTCTGTCTTTGACTGTCTTTCATTACTCTGAATGGCTATTTATATAAAAATCCCCTTATGCCAAAATTAAATCTATTTAAAAAATGTGTTAATTGTAATAAAACTGAAAATATATTAGATTTTCATCTAATATATTTTCAGTTTTATTACAATTAGCACATTTTTTTTAAATAGATTTAATTTTGGTATAAATAGAAATGTTGCCATGGCATCACTAAAATAAGCTGAAGCACCAAATTTACTGGAAATTAATAAAAACAAAACTGAAATACAAATTTAAAAAAAAAGATAAAAATGACTAAAATGCTCATTTAAAATGAACTGAAAATATAAAGACAATATGAAATATTAATAAAAACTGTAATTGGAGTTTAATGTATTTTTAATGTAATAAAATTTTATTACTAATAAAGTAGATACATCACACTTTCATACATGTACATTTAACAATCAGAATCCTCATTTCTGCCTAAATTATTTCTGTATAATATAAATAGGCCTACTAACAGAAAAGATTGAACTAAATTAAGATATTTTTAATTGTAATAAAACTAATATATATAATGTAATAAAACTAATATCTAATATATTTTCAGCTTTATTACATTTAACACATTTTTTAAATAGATTTAATTTTGGTATAAATAGAAATGTTGCCATGGCATCACTAAAATAAGCTGAAGCACTAAAATTACTGGAAATTAATAAAAGCAAAATTGAAATACAAATTTTAAAAAAAGATAAAAATGACTAAAATGCTCATTTAAAATGAGCTGAAAATATAAAGACAATTTGAAATATTAATAAAACCTGTAATCGGAGTTTAATGTATTTTTAATGTAATAAAATTTTATTACTAATAAAGTAGATACATCACACTTTCATAAATGTACATTTAACAATCAGAATCCTCATTTCTGTCACGTTCGGTGTACGGAGAAAAGAGGTCAGGGTCCAAAATGCAGGGAAGGGAATTTAATATAACAAAACACAAAAGAACATTAACCAAAAGGCCAACACGGCACAACACGACTAGAATCAAGGATCAAAAATAAACCGAACAGAAACACACACGAAGACAATAGACAATGCAGACCTGAACAGGAGTGAGAAGTGAGAGTTCTTATACAATAGTCCAGAGTGTGAACAGCTGTGAGCGTAATCAGTGCAAATGACAAGACAGACGTGAACAATCAGGGGAGTGCAGTGCAAGGGGAACAGCGACCTCGAGAGGCTGAGGGAAGACCCACAGCCCCGATCATGACACATTTCTGCCTAAATTATTTCTGTATAATATAAATAGGCCTACTAACAGAAAAGACTGAACTAAATTAAGATATTTTTAATTGTAATAAAACTGAAAATATATTAGATTTTCATCTAATATATTTTCAGTTTTATTACAATTAACACAGTTTTTAAACAGATTTAATTTTGGTATAAATAGAAATGTTGCCATGGCATCACTAAAATAAGCCGAAGCACTAAATTTACTTAAAATAAATAAAAACAAAACTGAAATACAAATTTTAAAAAAGATAAAAATGACTAAAATACTCATTTAAAATTAACTCAAAATAAAAAGACAATTTGAAATATTAATAAAAACTGTAATTGGAGTTAATTTTAATGTATTAAAATTTTATTACTAATAAAGTAGTTACATTACACTCTCAGAAATGTAAATTTAACAATCAGAATCCTCATTTCTGCCTAAATTATTTCTGTATAATACAAATAGGCCTACTAACAGAAAAGATTGAACTAGATTAAGATATTTTTCGTTTTATTAGGATTATATATTTTTGTATATGTTCTTTAAACGTTTTAGATTTAATAAAATTTGTATTTATCCTCCTGTTTTAAATTTTTCTTTTGTTCTGAAGCTCGCACATCTGAGTCATTTGACAAACGATTCACGATTTGATTCAAATGAATCATTAACGACCAATCGCTAACGAATCAGACGCCACTAATCCGTCTCGTAGCTGCTAATTTGACGTTTCTGGAGGTCTGTAATCTCCTGTTTCGTTATTAGGGTTTCTAAACCTCTTGTGGATTCAGTAAACAGTGTTTCCTGCGGTCAATTTATTAATTGTAATTAGTTTAGTGTCGTTAGGTGGCCTGAAGGGGGAGCTGTCCGTTCAGTTTTTATGTCAGTGCGCCTCCTCAATGTAAACAAAACAGCTGCGTGTTGAGTCTTTAACCTCATACGGCTTCTTCTACTCATCCATCCTAAGGCTGTTTGACAATTTTATTGCTCAGAAGCTTAAAAGCCACAACAGAGTTTAACAAGGAGCCTTTTTCAGCAGAAACTCTTCATGTAAACACAGAAAAACCTCACGGTTGATGTCCCCTCAGCAGTTGACAGTGTTTAAACCAGAGCTGGATTTATGTCTGCATTTATGGGGAATGTAGGAGGACTGTGGTATCACACATGTGTGTCCCACATCTGTGACCTTGATTTTTGTGTTCACTATAAATCAAACAGTACGAAACTGCTTAGTTTTTCACTCTTCTGTTCTGTAGAGAACAATTTTGTTTCTCTTTCATAGCTTTAGAGATGATTTCAGTTATGTTTCATGTAAGTATCAAATCTTCGTTCAGTTGTTTATTCTAAAATAAGAGGTAAACTAAATATGATAGTAATTCTGAGTTCATTCCCATTCTCATATGCTTCTCATTGTGGATAAATGCCAAAATCCTAAAATGTTCCACCCTTGTATTGTGTAAATAAAAAAACATCTACTTTAACGTTGTTATATTACCATATCATTTGCATATTTCATGAGTGATATGCAAATGACACACTGAGTGAAGTGATTTATGCTTCATTTATTGCATGCATCAGGTGAACAGCATCAACAGCAACACTGATTTTCACATAAAGCCGAAAAGTAATTTTTGTACTTTCGTGACTGTTTCTGAAAAATCTGTCTGAGAGCAAACTTGAGATTTGTGGTGAGAAAAACAGTTTCTGGTGAGTCATCGTGATTGAAGAAAGGTCTGCATCACTCATCCAAATGTGTGTTTCGTTCTTTCTCTCCACAGTGGCGAATGAAACCGGAGAGAGCAGTGCAAGACCTCTGGCACGATTCGCACGTAAGTATGTGCTATCAAACACATGATTAAAACTTTGTTGTTGACTTCTGTTTTACTTTAGAAAGTTTCCTGCACAGTGAGGAAAAGGGTATGAGCGTGACACAATAAAGCTCACAGTCAAGTATGTGATAGTGACAAAAAATGTTACTGATGTTTTCTGGAGATTTGTTGATAATGATAATTAGGCAATATTTTGCTGAGAATGTTATTGTACTGGCATATCAACAGGTTTAGGCCTGCCATAGGCAGCTGACTCCCATAGCTTTTGATATTCTTCCTATTCTGTGCAGTGATTAGTTAACATGAAATTAACTTTTCAAATAAGTTTAAATTGCTTTTGCATTTTATGGGCATTTTTAGCTTTGTAAGGCCAGTTTTTCCTTTTTTTTGTGTCAAATTCTTAAATTCAAACAGTAATTTCAAATAGCAAGAACCTTGTGACCCTGGATCACAAAAACCCGCCATAAGTCGTGCAAGTCGGGTATATTTGTAGCAATAGCCAACAATACATTGTATAGGTCAAAATCAAAATTATAGATTTTTCCTTTATGCCAAAAATAATTAGGATATTAAGTAAAGGTCATGTTCCATGAAGATATTTTGTAAATTTCCTGCCATAAATATATCAAAACTTAATTTTTGATTAGTAATGTGCATCGCTAAGAACTTCATCTGGACAACTTTAAAGGTGATTTTCTCAATATTTAGATTTTTTATTTGTTTTTGCACCCTCAGATTCCAGATTTTCAAATATTTGTATCTCAGCCAAATATTGTTCTGTCCTAACAAACCATACTTTAATGGCAAGCTTTTTTTTTCTTATTTATTATTAGAATTTATGCACCTGAAGTGGGATTTAGATGCATTTACATAGACCGTTTAATGCAGGACTTGAATGCAAATTGATCTGCAGTTACAAATGCTTAAATAATGTTTTAAAAATAAAACGTGAAAAAACGTTTTTTGGGGAAAAAAGGGAAAATATACTTGCCTGCATGAGTGAGTCATTGAGTCATTCACTCCCACGTTTTATTTTTAAAACATTATTTATGTATTTGTAACTGCAGATCAATTTGCATTCAAGTCCTGCATTTAATTTGCATTCAAGTAAATATCACTTTCAGGTTTTATTTTTACAACATTATTTATGCATTTGTAACTGCAGATCAGTTTGCATTTAAGTCCTGCATTAAATGCTCTATGTAAATGCATCTAAATCCTACTTCAGATGAATAAATAATAATAATAAATAAGCATTCAGGACTTGAATGCAAATTGATCTGCAGTTACAAATGCATAAATAATGTTTTAAAAACAAAACAAGATAGTGATATTTAAAATGATTTTTGGAAAAAAAGGGAAAATGTACTTTTACATTTTTACATGTACTTTTACAAAAGGGAAAATGTAACTATTAATTAAGATATTAGCCTGTTTATTTTTAAAACATTATTTATGTATTTGTAACTGCAGATCAATTTGCATTCAAGTCCTGCATTAAATTTGCATTCAAGTAAATATCGCTTTCACGTTTTATTTGTAAAACATTATTTATGCATTTGTAAATGCAGATCAATTTGCTTTAAAGTCCTGCATTAAACGGTAATGTAAATGCATCTAAATCCTACTTCAGATGCATAAATAATAATAATAATAAATAAGAATTAATAAGCATTCAGGACTTGAATGCACATTGATCTGCAGTTACAAATGCATAAATAATGTTTTAAAAATAAAACATGATAGTGATATTTAAAATGATTTTTGGGAAAAAAAAAGGGAAAATATACTTAAAATGTAAACATAAAATTGCCAGTAGATGGTGGCAAATCACTGCACGAGTGAGTCATTGTGTCATTCACTCTCACATTTTATTTTAAGGAGATGTACGAGGACTATTAATTAAGATATTAGCCTAATATTTCACCTACCTGACTGGAAATGATAAAAGCAAACACAAATGTTGTCAAAATTCTTACCCTGGAAATCCTGGTTCAATTTGGCCAAACACAAACGCCTTTTGTTCCTCAGTCAGTTTTTGCACTCTACTCCTTGATTTGTTATAACTTTTGGCAGTCTATAATTCTCCAAATGTTTTTCCCGGTCCAAAAGATTAGTACAGCCCAAAACATGACAATAATTGACCATTTTCAGCAGCAATAATGAGCCAGATTTGCAGGTTCTGTTTGGTTCAGTGGCATTGTTTACATTCAGTGCTGCCGATATGGCTGTGAGTGGTGTTTGAAATCAATCAGGTTGTCTCTGTGCCATCTAAAAGTACGCAACCTGCATCCTGCCATATTTGCTCATGGGCGCTCAGATGTGGAAATATTTATTTAACCCAATCACTTGAGCATTAATATTATATGACTAACCAGCCAAACCTTCACCCCTTGACTGCCTGTTGCAAAACAGGAAACTAGCACAAATTGTTTCTCTTCCTTTGTCTTTCGATCTCATTTCTCTCTGTGCCCTGGTCTTGCATTCTGTCATCTACACCCCTCTGAGCTTTTGATCTCTGATTGTTGCATCAGGTTCCAAGTCCCAGAATGCTTTGTGGAACGCCATCACAGCAGGCATCGGGATCAAGGACAAGGACAAGCGGGGTATCCTGATTGACCCGCGGAGCCCGGAGGAGATTCTAGCTGATGACCTGCCCTCAGTCGACAGTCCTGATGCTATGGAGAAGACAGCCATCAGGTTCGGAAGGAATCAAACACTCACTCACACCTCGGGGCGAATTGATCAATCAGTATAGCCCGATATCGACTTTCGATCAATCAATGCTCATTTTGTGTTAACTGCTTTTGTGAAAAGTACTTTTCCTTTACCAGCTGTTATCTAAAAGCACTTTAGAAGCCGGTGAATGGTTTAGTGAAACCTTGTGAATGGTCATGCTCTGTTAGCAGGAATTATACAGCGATCATGTCACATAAAGTGCTTTGTGTGTGTGCTTTCCACTCATAAGCACAGCTGGCAGGCCTAGATAGGAATATTGATTTGTTTAGGAGCAATGGTGTCAAACCAACACTTCTATTTCAGATCACAGCAGGCGTCTCAGTATTGAAAGACCACATTCTCAAAAATGAAGGTTCCACCTGGAACCAAAACGCTTTTAGGTCACAAAACCATAGGAGAACCTTTTCAAACCCTGCTAAAAAGTTTTTACGTTCTAGTTATTTAGAAAACCTTCTGGTACTTTTAAGATCTAAATGTAAAATTCTGTCATTAATTACTCACCCTCATGTCGTTCCAAACCTGTAAGACCTTCGTTCATCTTTGTAACATAAATTAAGATACTTTTGATGAAATCCGAGTGCTTTCTGACCATGCATAGACAGCAATGCAACTGATACGTTCAAGGCTCAGAAAGGTAGTAACAAGGTTCATACAAAGTGCTTTAAGTACTTGAATATGACTTTTTGAATTTTAAGGCCTGGAAAACCCTTGAAAATACCAAGGTTCCTGAAGAGGTACTTCAAAAGTCTTTTCACACAACATTCATGCAATTTAAAAAACAAAATACTTTTTTGCTAGTAAAAAAAATAAACGTAATAAAACAAAAATAGCGAGCTAAGCCAGTAGTAGTGCTGACAATGTTGTGTAAACGTGAAGAGGCGAAAAGAGGAACAGATGAACCGAATCAACTGAGTAATTAGCACTGGAACCCGCTCCAAATGATTCAAACTTGTGACTTTGATCATTCATCTCAAGCAATTCACTAGCAAACAAAAAAACAGATCATATTAAAAGAGCCAGTCAGTTTTGGTTTTTGACATTGCTTGTAATGATTTAAAAAAAAAAGGAGGTAGTTATAGGTAAAACTGAGTTTTTTTAAACTCTGAATCAGTTAAAACATTGCATCGCGAAGTGATTCACTGTTTTAAAGTGCTCCAATTGGATTGTGTATTGTGAATCATTTGAATCAAATTGGGACTTCAGATCAGGTATCACAAATCATTTGATTTGGATCGGGACTTCAGAGCAGGTTAGCGAATCATTTGGTTTTGATCGGAACTTTGCATATCGGGAATCATTTAATTAAGATCGGAGCTTCGGAGCATGTATCGCAAATTTTATTTAGATTTGAAACTTTGGAGGAGGTTTGCTTCACATTGGAACTATGGAGCAGGGATCACGAATCATTTGATTTAGATTGAGACTTCCGTGCAGGTTCATGAATAATTTGATTCAGTTCGGGTCTTCAGAGCGCGTTTCTTGAATAATTTGTTTCAGATCAGGATTTTGGAGTGGTTTTGCAGATATTTTTTTCTGATTTTTTTTTTATCAAACAGTAGAAATCATCAAACCATTAAGGCAGTACAGTTACAAATCCCTTACCAATATTAACTGTAGTTATAATTTGAAAGAGAAGACATTTCTCTGATTGAAGAAAACCAAAAAAGTAGTGCTTGAAAAGTCCCTGAAAGTCCTGAAATTTCATTTTACAATATCTGTATGAAGCCTGTAGTAAGGACATTGTTAGAATAGTCCATGTGACATCAGTGGTTTAACCGTAATTTTCCAAAGTTGTTTAGTGAAACCATCAATGTAGATAAAGAACCTTTATTTTTGAGAACATATAGCAACTCAAGAACCCTATATGTGACACTGGACCACAAAACCAGTCATAAGGGTCCATTTTTGAAAGCCGAAAGCTGAATAAATAAGCTTTCTATTGATGTATGGCTTGTTGTGATATGACAGTGTTTGGCCGAGATACAACTATTTGAAAATCTGGAATCTGAGGGTGCAAAAAGCTCAAAATATTGAGAAAATCACCTTTAAAGTTGTCCAAATGAAGTTCTTAGCTATGCATTTTACTAATCAAAAATTAAGTTTTGATATATTTACAGTAGGAAATTTACAAAATATGTTCATGGAACATAATCTTTACTTAATATCCTAATGATTTTTGGCATAAAAGAAAAATCGATCATTTTGACCCATACAGTGTATTGTTGGCTATTGCTACAAATATACCTGTGCTACTTAGGAGTGGTTTTGTGGTCCAGGGCTGCATATAACAAATGTCTCTTGATAAGATGGTCTTACAGGTTATTTTTAAGAGAATATGTGCTCTGTCTGTCTTCAGATTGTGGTGTCATTCTTGAAAATCTTATTTTCTACAAAAAAAAAAAAAAAAAAGTGGTTTGGCTAGGGTGGCTAGTTGTGCTGCCATTTATACGGACTTTTGACATTTGTACGTAGTTAGAAGGCCATATTTTGAAATCTAAAGCATGAGTTATAATAGCAGTTCAGATTTTAAAAAGTAATTTATTTCTTTGATGGCAAAGGTAAATTTTTAGCAGCCATTACTTCACTGACACATGACTTCAGAAATCATTTATTATGCTAATTTGGTTCTCAATTAACATTTTTTGTTATTATCAGTGTTAAAAACAAAAAATTTTTTGGAAACTAGATTTTTTTTTTCAGGTTTTCAGCGTTTATTTGATTTTTTTTCTTGTAATAATGTAAAAGCTAAAAAAAATACATTAAATACTTAAAAAAAAAAAACTATTTTTCTGAAATATGCAAGATAAAGATTGCGTACGTGTGTCCAAACTTCAGAAAAACTATTTCTTGAGTAAAAAAAGTAATGTATTTAAAATACATTTATTTCATACTAAGTATAGTTTAAATCTATTAACATATTTACTGACATATTGTTTAAGACTTAAGACAGATAAAAATTATAATTAATCTGCACATTTACATTTCTTAATATTAAGCCTTAAATGTATTTTAATGTCATTATTGATGAGGTTTGTATGATGTTTGAATAATATTGATCTTTAAATGCAAGATATTTAAAGTGTACCTGAAATATACTTACAATAGTTCAACTTTAGCACAATTAAATATACTTCAGTATATCTTTAGTAGGACTTCAGCACTACTTTTGCACAATTAAAGTGCATTAAGCATTAAGTTGTTCCAATTAAGCAGACTTAAAGTTTCCCAATTTAGTATACCAAAAGTACAATTGCAGCCAGTTTTTATTAGATACATAAATATGTAAATGTATTTGAAGTATACCTAGAGTAAAATAAATGTATTTCAAATACGTTTTATTATATTTATTTTCATTAGGGACCATATTATTTTATTTTATTTTATTTTATTTTAGATAAATTATGTGCAGTATTTATTTTAAAAAAAGAAGGACATACATTTTTCAATGCCATAAACCCACTCCCACATCAATCCAGTAAACCATTCTAATCCATACCAACCCTAGTCTATCCCTAACAGATTTCACATGTACACCAGACACATAAATCCCGTCGTTGTGGCGTTCTGAAAGGAAACGACAGGACAATGAATGATGAAACCGTGTGATATTTGGACTCAGCTGTCTGCTGGTGCGACCGGCTGTGTTAAACAGGGAGACTCCAGTGGACTGTGATGTTCTGTATAGTGAGCGGCTCCTCATTAATCACCCTGTGTGAGGAAGGGAGGGGAGAACCGTATAGCATTAGTCCTGACGTCAGCAGCAGGCACCGTCTGCTATAAATATCCACTGTAAAACTGTGCTCCAGTGAATCCTTAATGTTCTATTAGTGTGTTATTGTGCACTTGGGCAGCTCGGGAGGGCACGTGCGGCAGGTTGGGTTATGGGTTGCAGGTGAGATGAGCATGGCATGATGGGATGACAGGATGTGGCATGCCAAAACCCGCCTGCTTGTTATCAGATGTCCCACAGGGGGAATTTAACCCTTCACCAGAGAGACAGAGGCGATGAACACAAAGAATGACCAAAATGAACAGTTAAAAATAGTTCTGTTCATAGTGGCCATGACTGCCATGCTCAAAAGCACAAGTAAACAATTCATGCACTATAGTATATTCTAAGTATATACTATATTATTTAAAAATTCAGTGAATTGTCATTCACTTATAATCTTGTCCTTTAGTTGAACTTGAGAACCATCTTTTGAGCAAGTCCTTTGAAATGAACCTGTTGATTAATGCTTTATTTATATGAAATGGATGTGCTATATTTTGGTTTAATAATGCATTTTATTTAATATTTTGGGGATTAATATTAGGGGATTTTTTTTTATCATATGGTATATTAAATTTATGTCATAATGATCCATTGTATTATACCACTAGACCTCAAAATGAAACTTCACAAAATGAAGTTTGATCTCTTTTTTTTTTTTAAACAAGACACTTTATGGATTTTTAAAGAAGACACTTTGCAGATTATTAATGTATTTTATGGTATATTAAATTTGTCATAACGACCCATTTATTACCTGTTAACCACTTTTTTTTCCCAGAAAAATTGTTTGACCTCTTCAAACTTTTATATTTAAATTTATAAACTTATTATTGTGAAAAATAAACACACAAAATATTTTTTTTTTTATCTTATGGTATATTAATTTTGTCATAATGACCCACTTTCCAAATTATTAAAGTGAAATCAAAATTTTATTATTAAATTTATAAACTACTTATTATGAAAAATACACAAAAATACTATTTAAACTATTTATTTAAATTTGGTATGAAATATATATGTTTCCAAAACATGTTACTTTAAATGAAATTAATGTACTATATTTCAGTTTGATAATGCATTTTATTTAATAATTTTTATAGTTAGATTTTGGTAAGATTTTGTTTGGGCGCAGTACAAAACGTTTCCCATTCATTTGCAATGCAGTCATTTTTGACCACAAACAGTACAATTGTGAATATTTTGTTCAGGATCATTTAACCTTTTTCAAATCATGTCCATGATTTTTGCATGTTGACCTAGCGTAACATTGCGATGAAGTAAAAAATGAATAAAATTTTTTGGGTAAAAAAAAAAATGAACAGCACCAGAGAGTTAAGTAAACAATCTGACTGATAAGATTCTTGGGTTACACTTATTGATTCAGTTATTTGGATGCAATAGTTTTTGAATGAATAGATAACCAGGAATATACTGCAAGAGTCGAATTTGCTTTTAATTTACTGGGTGAACTATTGATTTAGGAAGACGACACATTGAGACAATGGATTTTGTGGAACTGTGCAAGTTCTTGTGTGTGTTTAAGGCTGATGAGGTGCCTGTGCGCTTAATTAAAAGGGCAAGGAAAGTAATGCACCTTTGAGTGAGTGGTTGGAGAGGACCAGTCTGATCTTATGTTAAGCCGAGGTCTGTGTTTTTTTTTTTTTCTCCCCCCAGGGTAGGATATTAAGATTGGCAGGGCTGCTCTTCTATTAGTCTTATCTAGAAATTGTGTGACTAAAGAGGTGAACTGATTCAGCGTGACCCTCACAGATGAGTGTCAGCTGCATTTATTATTCTAATTTACTAAGAGGTGACTTTTACTCCATGACAGACACATTCACCTTTACGCAGCCTGTTGAGAAAAACTGCACATCCTGGACATTTCTCTGTGGCTTTAAAATAGCTTCTTAACTCTGGTTCTTTTTGACATTTATGTCATTTGTAAGCTCAGGCCTCATGAGCTTAGATTGTTTTTTCGTATAAATTTAAAGTTCAATTTATATTCCTGCTCCCAAACTTATGCCATTTGTGCTAGTAAATAAATAAACAAACGCATAAATAAATAAATAAATAATATTAAAAGATATGATATGGCATAACTGAGATGTTTTGAGAAGTTCTTTTCTCCACCAGACATAAATCTAGTACTTTCTGAAAGCAGTTGCTAAACATTCTAATTTGAATTTATTTTTTATTTTGTATTTTTTTTTTATTATCATTATTTAAATACTATTGGTTGTGAAACATTGGGCCATTTGAGCCAATAAATAAAAATGATAAAAAGTAATGCAAATTTGTTAATAAAAAATAAATACAAAACGATTAATTGAAAAGATTATTGACCGATTAATTAATTTTTTTTTAATTGAAATACTATTTGTTAAAAAATTGTGCCATTTGACCCAATAAATAAAAAATTAGTAATATTAATATAGAAAATAATTAAAAATAATAATTAAAACAAATAATAAAAATAAATAAAATTCTACTTTTTTTGCTAAACATTCTAATCTGAATTTGTAAAAATGTATTATTATATCTATTTTTTTATTTATTTAAATACTGTTGGTTAAAAATTGTGCCGTTCGAGCCAATAAATAAAAATGAGTAATAATAATATAGAAAATAATGAAAAATAATAATTTAAAAAATTATAAAAATAAATAAAATTCTACTTTTTTCTGGTAAACATTTTATTTTGAATTTGAAAAAATGTATTAAATTTTTTTTTTTTCCATATTTAAATACTATTGGTTAAAAATTGTGCCATTCGAGCCAATAACTAAAAATTAGTAATATTAATATAGAAAATAATAATAATAAAAAAGAAAGAAATACAATTCTACTTTTTGCCAAACATTCTAACCTGAATTTGTAAAAATGTATTATTATATATTTTTTTTATTTAAATACTATTAGTTAAAAATTGTGCCGTTCGAACCAATAAATAAAAATGAGTAATATTACTGTAGAAAATAATGAAAAATAATAATTTAAAAAAAATAATAAAAATAAATAAAATTCTACTTTTTTGTACTAAACATTTTAATTTGAATTTGTAAAAATGTATTATTATATTTTTTTCATTTAAATACTATTGGTTAAAAATTGTACCTTTTGAGCCAATAAATAAAATTAATAATATTAATATATTAAATGATATAAAGTAAAATATACTATTATATACTAATACTATACTAATATATTATATACTAATACTATGTAAAAAATTAATAAAAATAAATACAATTTAATCACTATCTGTAGATTTTCAGTTGCTTCGAAAAAAAGCAATTCCTAAACATTCTAATTTGATTGTATAAAATTGTATTAATTAATTTATTTAAGTACTATTGGTTAAAGAATGTGCCATTTTAGGCAATAAATAAAAATGAATAATATTAATATATAAAATAATGAAAAATAATATTTTTTGGTTATTAAAAAATAAATACAATTTTTCAAAACTTTTTTGAAGCCGATTAATTGAATAGGTTATTGAAAGATTAATTACTTATCAAAATAATGGTTAATTGCAACTCTTTCTTGTATATTTTCTCTTGCTTAGAAAATAGACCACAGTCATGTACCTATGCATCTTTCCATTCTAATGATGTTGTAGCATTCATTTCTCGCTCCATTGTTTTTTTCCCTCCCTCTCTTTTTCTCCTTCTTTCCTCTGGAGCAAATTCATGTGTAACACAGCAGGCTGAGGTTCATCTCCTCTGAATGAACTCATTACGACTGAGTTTGCAAGGCGCAGCAGGATTGTTTTGGGAGAGCGTCTGTCTCTCCTTACATCAGCTGTCCCCGATGCTTCTCCTGACTTATGGATGATTTGACCTTTGCACGCCTCCGATCTTTAGCCGGGGCTCGTGGGATCGTACGCAGGTGGACGTCCCATTCTCATCTCGCCCAAACTGAGAGTTTTCTTTCGATTATCGTTTCTCTTTTAGCCCCAGCTTTCTGCCGGCTCTCTGATAGGTCTGTAGCAGGCAGAGCTCATTTTAGTGGAGAAACCTAATTTTCCAGTTGAGCGCAGCCCCGTTGAGTAGAATGAACTGAGTGAATGAAAGCAAGATTGAGCAGGATCTTACAGGAATGCTGGGAAACACGACGGCTGGTGAACAGTATTCAGACTCGGGTGCCGGTCGGGCAACGATTTAGCCCAGCTGTGATTGGAGTTTAAAGCTTAGATGCAAATCTTTTAAATGTAGCATTAAAATATTTTACCTATTCAAATGCAGCAATTTGCAGATTGCCCACCAATTAAGTTTCAGCCCATTCATAGGCAGTTCATGTAGGGTGATTAATCACCTGTAAAAGATATCTGCATCCTTTCTTTCCCAAGCTTTGTTTATCCTGTCATTCTTGCACAAAGGGGACCCTGGAGAGTATTTGTTTTCTCTGACCTACAAATCTCAAAGAGCAGAGGCTGTCATGTTTAGGGAGCTTGTTACTCAATATGAGTGTCTCCCTCCCCCTCCCCCCCCAATAAGTCACCTGACCTGCCCGGTGGAGACCCTACTGTGAGCTGACGGGATTAAAAACTCAATAATTCATGCACTGACTGGATGTTAATTAGCTTGTCCAGTCCGGCTTTGTATTTGTGTCGTTTAGCTCTATGGTGCCCTTGAGTTTAAGGGAGAGTAGAACTATCACTAGACATCAAGTTGTTATTGATGTGTACTGTATGTACTGTATAACACAGTAGTTTAAGAATGTCACTTTATATATATAATTTATGTAAAATATATTTTATATAAAATATATATAATAGAGAATTACAATAAAACAATATTAGCATATTTCATATATATATATATACAAAACCTATATATATATAAAATATATATATATATACACACACACACACACACACACACACACACATACATATAAATATATGTATATATATATATTCTTAATAATAACAAATATTCATTTAAATATTAATACAAATTTTAATTTTTTTTTAATAACTATATATATATAATTTAGAAATTATAATATATTATAAAATTGTATTATTATTTGAAAGATCTCGTTACACAATGTTAATGTATATGTATATATAATTACATTATATGAGTACACATATTAATATTCATAAACATTTTATAATATGTAATTTTATCAAAATATGGAGGGAAAAAAATATATAATGACAAATCTTAATTTAAATGTTAATATAAATTTAAAAGAATATTTGTTATTATTAACTAATATATATATATATATATATATATATATATACATATATAAATTAGGAAATAATATTATACATTAATATTTATAAACATTTTATAATATATACATAGTTTTATCAAAAAATAATGACAAATATTAATTTAGATGTTAATATAAATTTAAATGAATATTTTTTATTAACATATCTATATCTATCTATCTATATATATATATATATATATGAAATATTATATAATTTTAAATGTTATAATGTATTTTATATATAATTATATATGTAATATGTTTAATTTTTATATTATTATTATTATTATTATTATTATATTTATTATGTACTTATATATATATATATATATATATATATAAAGAAAAAGCTATATATATGTATATAATTAAGAAAAAGACATATTTTATATAATTTTATAATATATTTTATATTTCTACACACTATGTATATAATTACGTTATATAACATTATATAACTTATTTACTCATATTAATACGTATAAGCATTTTAAAATATGTACATTTTATGTAAGTTATTTAATTTTATTCATGAAAAATGTAATGTAAAATAAAACATACACGCGCACACACACACACACACACACACATATTTAAGTTCAATTAATATATAAATTCATGTTTGGTCAAATATGAATGTAAATGAAGTATTATATATAGTAATTACTATTTAAATTTATGTTTGGTCGAATATTAATTAAATATATATATACCTCAAATATATATCATGAATATTTTAGAGTGTGTACAGACTGTGTGTACAGACTTCCTGATATTTGACAGTTATGGAGAAATACTGTAGCTCAACCTGTCCGGATGGTAGCAGGGATATGGATATTCCCTCGTGAAATTCGTTACTTGCTTTTAGTCACAGAACAATTTGAATTATTTTTTAATGAATAGGGAATATTCCGGTAGGTCATCAATCTACACAGTCAGACCAATGACTGCATGATTAGATATGCCAGCAATGTTAATTAATAATGCAGATAAATTTCATTTCTTTTGTGCTTTCTCTCTCTCCATCTCCCTTCATTCTTATTAATACAATTATATTCTTGCTCAAGGAATTAAGTGAATGCAGTGATGAAATCGATAAGTTTTAATTACAGAATTCTTACCATGTTGAACAATAAATGGCACTGATAGTACGGTTATGGTCAGGCTGATCTCTTCCCTGTAGTTCCACCCACTCCAGCTTGTTGAAGAACACACCGCATGTTTATCTCCCCTCAGAGGTTTTCATTTTTGTTATCTGTTAAATATTCATGTCTGTTGCTTTCTACCTGCATATTTGTTTTGGGAAGGTCAGATTTGAATAATTCGGTGCAGTCATGCTTTTTGCTTGATTTGCTCAACAACACTGATTTTAAAATGTGCAAACTCTTGCTCACTCCAGCCCACGACATACAAATGTTAAAACACCCCTAGCACCACATACTTTAGGAAATTGTAGTTTCTATCCTAAACCTTAAAGGAATCGCTCAATCAGAAATGAACAGTCTGTCAATATTTACTCACCCTCTTGTTGTTTAAAATCTGTGAGCTGTTATTTGTTACATAGAACACAAAAGAGTTTTTGAAGCTCTGCAATTCAGTCAAAAGGAGCTGTCAAGCTCACAAAATTATAGACAAACATCAAAAACCATAAAAGCATCATGAAAGAAGTATGTGATTTGTGCACTTAGTTATTTCTAAAGTTTTTCAAGGGTTTTTTTGAGGAACTGACCAAAATTTAAGCCATTATTATATCGTAATGAGAGATTGGAAATAAAGTGGTATCAGTTGTTGACTGATAGTTTTTGTCTTTTCTTTTTCCTTTTTTTTACTAAAAATAATAATAATAATTATTATTATTTTATTTTTATCATTTTTTAATTTATTAGTTGATACTGAATAGCTATTATATATATATATATATATATATATATATATATATATATATATATATATATATAATTTTTTTTTATGTACATTGTAATGTTCTAAAGCTTAAATTCACTTGAAAAATGAATGATTATATATATATATTTGTTTTATTATTTGTGCATTATTTATTTATTGTTCTATTTTATTCTTTTTATTTCATTATTTTATTTTATTTTAATAGTGTTCTATTTTTATTGTAATATATATATTTTGGAAAATTTTTGAGAAACTGACCAAAATTTAAGCCATTATTATATCATTATTAGAGATATTGGTATATATTGAAATATATTGGTATCAGTTGTTGGCTGATAGTTTTTTTTATTTTCTTTTTTCTTTTTTTACTAAAAATATTTATTTTTACTTTACTTTTACTTTTACTTAAAATACTTATTATTATTATTATTTTATTATTATCATTTTTTAATTGATTAGTTGATACTGAATATTTATTATTATTAATATATATATATGTACATTGTAATGTTCTAAAGCTTAAATTCACTTAAAAAATGAATGATTATATATATATATATATATATATATATATATTTGTTTTATTCTTTTTTTGTTCTTTTCTTTTCTTTTCTTTTATTTTAATAGTGTTCTATTTTTATTGTAAAGTATATCCTGCAATCAATAATTATAGTGTATGATGATTGTAATAAGCAAAATGATGAGTAAAGTTGAGTAAATGTGACCCTGGACCACAAAACCAGTCATAAAGGTCAATTTTTTACATACATCAAAATACAATACATCAATAAAATGATTTTAATGTATTATAATGATTTTATATTTTTGGCTATTGCTAAAAATATACCTATGCTACTTAAGACTGCTTTTGTGGTCCAGGGTCACAAATAATGCCAGAATATTCATTTCTGAATGAAATACTCTCTTTTAAAAATTGCTGTGAGAGTTTGTGCTGAGCTAGATATTCACACAAAAAAAGAACACGGCGGGTTTGAGCTTTTATGATGAACAGTTTTAATACGGTTCAACATTACAGCTTGGTTCATTGCTCTGTCTAGAACACTAAGCGTGAGTTCACAGTGTGATTTCAGTTTTAATGCTTACATCTGCCATTATCTGTTTTGTTCATGGTCTTAGGAAGTGTTTTGATTTGCACAGTTTTTCTTTGTGAATGTGCACCGAGAATGGAATAATGCTGTAGTATTTGTTAGTTCTGGCTACAACTTAACACTGATTATAATCATTGTTGAATTGTTTGTTATTAATACTGTATGTGGTTGTGAATCTCCTTTGTCAAACGGAAGAACTAAGAGGATCATCCAGACGTGTCACATTAAACCTGCACTTAAGTTCCCTCTTGGCATGCTGTACAAATAGCTTTAGCCTTAACAGATAATTACTGTAATTATGAGTTGTAGGGAAAATAGTTTCTTAAAATGTCAACCAGTTGTGTTTCTATCAGAGATTTAAAGAACACCCGGGTATTAAGACTTGTATGGCTTAATATAATGTAAATAATGTCTCTTACTGAAATATTCAGTAGACAACCTATGAAAGATTTACATAGTTTAAAAAATCCACTTTGTTTTATGCACAGATATGCATTTGATTCATGTGCACACACATTTTTTGTATATTCTTGACATACAGAAACAAAAGTGTTTCTTACATTTATATTCTACTGTAGGATAAATCAGTATCTCTAGGCATTCTGTCATCTAAAATAGTAAAAAAAAAAAAAAAAAGTTACAGTAATGCACTTTGAGAAAATCTGTGAGAAAAGTGTTTATAAATATTGAAATAGAAATATTCAGTGTTTTATATATGCAACTTTCACATTTTTTTAAAAAATATAACTATAAAATGTAAATGTTACATGTTAACCAGGGTTGTTATTGTTAAATAAACTATTAAAAACATTTTTGTTAATTGAAATAAAGATTAAATTAATATAAATATTAGATGAAAAACTCAAACTACTACTTCAGTAGCAAAGTTGAAGCACTAAAATTAGTGGAAAAAAATTAAACTAAAATTTAAACAAAATAATAACAGTAATAATAATAAAATGACTAATATAGAAAATAATAATTTGTATAAAAAATACAAATAATAAACTTAAATAGTAATATATATATATATATATATATATATATATATATATATATATATATATTATTATTATTATTATTATTATTATTATTATTATTTTTTCTATATTTTTTATTTTATTTTATTTTAGATATATTATACTTAATACTAAATAGCACTAGTGTTAATGTATAGAATATGGTGGACCAAACCTGCAGAAATAAAAAATATATATATTTAAAATAAATATGTAGATAAATGAAAGTAATAACAGGAAAAAAATAAAGAAATAATGACTTGATAAAAAAATGAATATAGTTCATTTGTAGTAAAAATTAATCCTGTATTTATTTTTATTACCTTTAACAAATATAGTTCATTTTATAAAATGTTATCCTGTAATTATTTTTTTTTTTTTACCTTTTTTCCTTACATATTATTTTCTGTATTTATGTTTACATTTATTTTTAGTATTTTTAACTTATTCTTTCATTTTATTTAGTATTTATTTAATTTATTTATGTTTTTATTTGTTCATTTTTTTATGTATTTATGCATGCATTTATTTTTTAATATTTATTTTCAAAATATGTATGCATATTTATTTATTCATTTATTTTAGTGCTGGGTAACAATTAATCGTGATTAATCACATTCAAAATAAAAGTTTTTGTACATAATATATGTGTGTGTGCTGTGTATATTTATTATGTATATATATGTAAATACACACACATGCATGTATATATGTAAGAAAAATGTTATGTTTATATATTAAATATATTTATATATAATATAAATTCTATGAATATAAATATATGCATGTAAATATTTTCAAAATATATACTGTATGTGTGTGTCTTTATATATACATAATAAATATACACAGTACACAAACATATATTATGTACACAAAAACACTAATTTACTTCTTTTTACTTTTCCGTGTAGAACATGGAAATGAGGGAGGCGGTCCTTGCAGACCTCTGGTGAATCATTGGTTTTATTTAATTACATTTTAAATTTTAAATTAAATTTTTACATTTTATTTGTGACGTCTTACATTTTCAAACCGTTTGTTTGAAAATGCATTCTTGTTTGGTTTTCATGGTAATTGCAGTACTGTTAATTTTGAAGGATCAGTAGAAATTATTATTGTTAGTGGTAATCAAAAGCATCCATGGGCTTTTTGCGATTCAGTAGTGCACATTATTCCAACCCTGATTTTATTTACAAAAATAAAATATGCCGGGAACCCCAACATACTTCTCATCACACGTTTATCTGCATGACTGTAACGCTTTACTATATTGCCAAACATAATAAACACACTGTGTACTGAATGTGTTGTAGGGTTTGCTCTAGAGCGTTGAGTTGTTTAGGAGTATTTGCCTCAGGTCTGCAGGTGTTAATGGAATTATTCACAGCTCTGGACTGATCTTATTTCAGCCGATTCCCTGTGATCACCAAATACGGTATTACCACAGAATCCTACGATGAATTCATTGCTCATCATCTTGGTCACACTTCTCAACAGCTCTTCCAACTGCACCTTTCCCCTCTCATCCATCTCTCAACACCTGCTATTTCTCACCTGATGGCCTTTCGAGTCTTGTTCGGTCTTATCCTCATTGATTTGAGTCATGCTGGTCAATATAGCTCACTGCACACTGCCTGTAGCTCAAAACAAGAAAGCGCTATCATCTTAATTATTAATTTGCCACATCTGCATCAAAGAGGAACGCAAACAGAGCAGATGTGCTGTTGAGCGTCTCATGCTAATGGAGCGTGGTCAACCGTCATCAAAACGACTCCGTCTAATGGTGCTTTAGTCTAAAGCTCAGTCGGATGTTGATGCTGTCTTGATTTGACTGCGTGGGTTGTGGCGTCCTCCCTCTGCTGTGCCAGCCATTGTGTTTTCATTTGTTGTTATGATGATATAATTTGTATTTTCACGTCAAGCCGTAGCTGTTCTTCAGTCAGAGATACAATCTCTGTACTAGCCATCTGCTGTTTTGTTTCAGGTTTCATGCACGGTGACGTTTATGAACCATCAGTTTATGTTTAATGACAGTGGGAATTTAATTTTATATTTCTTACTGGTACAGTATGGTTTTATACAGAATGTGCTGTGGGTTCACTGTATTTTGGGGTATTTTAATCGTAAGGGTGAAGGGTCAAAAGTACATTATATTATTGAAATAAAATGGGGAGTAATTACATGTTATGAGTACATGGTGCATATACTGTAAAAGCAAATTTTTAGTTATTTGTACCTCAAAACACGTTTAATTTTTTCACTTTTCACAACACATCACTTTTGTTTATTCATTTTAATGCTTGGTTACTGTATTCAGTTTCACTTTTTTATTTTTGGTGCATATATAGTTAAACTATTTGGCATTTTTTGGTAGTAAAAGTACATTATTCTATTAAAACTGTGGTTACAATTATTTTATACAATTATTATTTATCAATTTATTATATAATTCGTTTTTTACAAAATTATTTAATTACATTTTTTGAAATTGTTTCTATCTATCTATCTATCTATCTATCTATCTATATATATATATATATATATATATGTGTGTGTGTGTGTGTGTGTGTGTGTGTGTGTGTGTATTTATTTTAATGCTTGCTTACTATATTCAGGAGGATTCTTTTTTTATTTTTGGTGCATATATGGTATTTCAACTTGTTTAAATGTTATGAATTTAAGTATTACTGTAAATATTTTCTTTTTTTATTGTAAGTATTTAAAAGATATATTTTAAGTATTTATTTATACCTAATCTGACCCAAACCCCCCAACTTTATATATAACTACTTTTATATATTTATGTGTTCAGGTTGATTACCTTATTTGTGGTGCATATATGGTATTTAAACTCATTTACTCATTTAAATTTGATATTTTAATTATTACTGTACATATTTTAATTTATTTGGCACTTTTTGGTAGTATAAGTTATTCTATTAAAACTGTGGTTACAATTATTCATAAAATAATTTTTTATAATTTTTTTAAGTCTTTTTTTTTTAATAATTATTTATTTAGAAATATTTAGTTTAAAAATTGTGTGTGTGTATATATATATATATATATATATATATATATATATATATATATATATATTATTTTATTTTGTTTTTTTTAATATATACATGTCATATATATATTTATTTTAATGCTTACTGTATTCAGGATGATTCACTTTTTTATTTTTGGTGCATATGTGGTATTTAAACTTGTTTAAATGTTATATAGTTTAAGTATTACTATATATATTTTCTTTTTTTTATTGTAAGTATTTAAATGTTTAAGGCTTTAAATTCTAAGTATTTATTTGTACCTAATCTGACCTAAATCCCCCAAAAATAATTTTTTTATTGTCGTTCCTTTCACTCTCAGTTATACTTTTGTGTAACTTTTGTGTAAAAATATAAACTATTTAACTAATATATATTTATTTATTTTTGGTGCATATATGGTATTTAAACTTTTTCAAGTGTTATATAAGTAGTACTATACATATTTTAATTTAATATTAAATATTAAATATTAATTTAATATTTAATTTATTTAGCACTTTTTGGTAGTATAAGTATGTTATAGTATTAAGACTGTGGTTACAATTATTTCTAAAATTATTTTTATACATTAAGCATTAAAATAAATATATATATAAAAAAATATATATATGTATATATGTATGTAAATTATTTATATATATATATATATATATTTTTTTTTACACTATATTCATAACTTTAAAATCAGCATGATATTGTATTTGCAGCCCATTTCATTTAACGCATTTTGAAGTGAAACAGGATATTCAGCAAAAAATGACTTGATTTTATCCATCTGAAATTGATTCAAGGGTGAAAAGTCATAATTTTTGATCCAGGTGGTTGGAGAGGAGGTTGAAAATACAACTGGATGACATCCAACAGCTGAAACGGAAATTGCTTTGAGAGACAACAGGCTTTTGATGTTTACCATTGTACCTTTTGCAATAAGACAGGAATATCTATTATGTGATTTCACATTGGCTTTCAAAAATGCATTACAACACACCATTACACAACATAACCAATGACATTTAGCATTTATAGTGTGTTTTAATGCATTATACACTTATTTAAGGTAGTATTGTAAGTGTTTATTCAGAAAAATACTACCTTTTTCTTCCTGTCATAGCTTCTTTATATCTCTCAGACACTTCATTTATACTCTAGAGACATCCTTTCCTCCAGACCCGCCTCTTTTAACTTCTTCTTATCTCGAATTTGTTTTTTCCCTCCTGTCTCTCCACTCACCCCAGAGAGTGCAGCGGTCCATGCTTCCATAGCAGTGGTTTTATTCTCCATTTGCGTGGCTGTATGAAGCCGAGACTCTGATACAGAGATCAACAGCAGTTGTTTAATCCCCTCCCCTCCTCCTCCTCCTCCTCCTCCTCTCCTCTTCCTCTCCACTGCCTTATATTCATGAGGGGGAGAGAGAGAGAGCGGCCCCCTGCAGTGCTGCCATACGCGCTCCTCTCTGTACACCTGACCAGAGCTGGTGACACAAGCCCACAACCACAGAGAGAGAGAGAGAGTGAGAGAAAGAGAGAGAGAAACAGGATGAGGGACGTGCTACAGCTGTCTCTGTGACAGACTCGGCGTCTGCTGCTGCTGCTGCTGACGATTGCTCTACAAACTGCCTCTGCGTCCGTGCTGGCCAGATACAAACTCGTTCATGTCGTTTTGCCTGGTCGACTTTTTTGACATGGAGTCGCCCACCAAAGAGATTGAGGATTTCGAGAACAACTCTCTGAAGTACCTACAACCGGATCAGATTGAGAAGATCTGGCTCAGACTGCGAGGACTGTGAGTTGAGTTTTATACTTTCTGTCTCTGTGCATGATTGAGCAACATGTATGTGGATTTGAATGGTATTAAAGAGCAAAAAAAAAAAAAATAGCACAATAATAATAGTAATGTTTAATAGAAATATGAAGTGTGAAAGTGCAAAAAATCATGTTTTTGTTATTAATTGTATTTCATTATTTTTTAAACTATTTGAAATTAAGTTTAACAAATTTAAATTAAAATTTTACATTTAATTTAAGTATTAATAAAAGTAACCTGAAAGAAAAAATACACATTATGAATAGTAAAAGCATATAATTTGAATATTAAATATGATTATTGTAATTCATAGAAATTGCTAATAAATTACGAATTAATTGAAAGTACTGCTGTGAGATAAATTGATTAAAAATATGGATTATATAAATAATGTCAAATAAACTATCATTTTCACATATGAATAAGAATTAAATACACTACAAAGTGTAAAATAACAGTAACACAGAACAAGAATCTTACATTACACAATAGCAAATAAATAATATATTATTTTAATTAACAAAAATGCTAATGATTTACAGTTGTAAGAAAATTAATTATTTACATTTTAAAAATGAAGTAAATTAAATAAGAATATAATACACTACAGAGTGTAAAAATGTAAAGAATATAATAATTTATTACAAATTGCTCAAAATAAAGATAATATTTCATAGCAGTATGAAGTATAAAAGTGCACAAAATTAATATTTTAACAAAAATAAATAATTGTGCGGATTATAAAAATAACAGAACAAGAGTCTTACATTACACAATAAATTAAATAAGAATACACTACATAGTGTAAAACTAAATATCTTTATATTCATAGCAATATAAAGTAGAAAAGTGCATCAAATTAATATTTTAACAAATAAAATGTAGAAAGTTGAAAATTAAATATTATTTAATTTAATTTGATTATTTTAATTAATAAAAATGCTAGTGCATTACAGTTGTAAGAAAACAAATTAATTAAAATTTTAAGAATTAAATAAGTTAAATAAGAATATAATACACTACGAAGTGTAAAAATATAAAGAATATAATAATTTATCACGAATTACACAATATAATGGTAATACCTTATGCCAATATGAAGTATAAAAGAGAATAAAATTAATATTTTTTATTAATCCAAAATAAATAATTGTGTGAGTAACTGAATCATAATAAAAGTAACAGAAGAAGTATCTTCATTGCAAAATAGCAAATAATTACAAATTTAAATATGATAGTTTTAATTAATAAAAATGCTAATGAATTACAGTTGGAAGAAAATAAGTTTTAATTTAAATTTTATGAATTAAGTAAATTAAATAAGAATATAATACACTACGAAGTGTAAAAATATAAAGAATATAATAATTACACAAATTACACAATATAATGGTAATATTTTATGGCAATATGAAGTATAAAACTACATAAAATTAATATTTTAACAAAAATAAATAATTGTAACTCAGAATAAGAATCTTGCATTACACGTTAGGAAATAACTAAAAATTTTAATATGATCATTATAATTTATAAAAATGCTAAAAGATTAATTAATTTTAAGAATTAACCAAAATAATGATACAGTGCAAAAAGTAAAAGAATGTGAAGAATCAAAGTTGAACTTACTTTACAAGGTGCTTTTTATGTTTTTATTGGGTGAGTTATTGCAGTACAGTAGGTGGCTTTCTAACGTGACGCCGACATATTTGTGAAAGTGAGATGCAGGTCAGGGTTAACGGGTCACTTTCAGTACAAACATCCTCTTCATGTGTGGCTCAGTTCCCAGACGCGAAAGCAGCCTCATCTTCCGTCAAAAGTGTTTCCAGTCGATCGCTATTTAGAATACATTTGTTTGAAGACCAGGCTGCCAGCGGATCCAGCATATTAAAACAAAATATTTGCAAAGTGCAAGTATTTGCAAAGGAATTACTGGAGGGAAATGTAATGTTTGAATTTGTCACTGAAGCTAGATCAGGAAAATAAAAGCACCGTAATAGACTAAAACCAAAAAAATCTGAAAGTTGCATGCCTTTTTTCTTCAAAAACACAAATAAATATTTATCCCGTGATTCAGAGATGAAGTTCAGATGCTAATAATGAGATAATATTCCAGAAAACATGCCTGTGGACTTCTTTATTAGCTGCACGTGCAACTTATTTCCTATCGCCGTCTCATTTATTGCCAGTGAATGAAAGGAATCGCTTATTCTGAATTATTTGGACAGTAATGACCGTGTATGTTATCACAAGGGGATTTTATTGTTTGCTGTAGCAGGGATTGATCTAATCCTTCACTGTGTCATTCCACATTAAGCCGCTGAATGCTAATCCCTGTTATAAACGACAAAATATCTTTCAGGTTTAGTATTAGATTTATGACGACCGCATTCGCCGTGACGGTGGAGTTGCTGTCAGCCTGGGGTCCCTGAACCCAGGTGGGGAAGTCAGACAGCTGTTATTTGTCCTGAAACAAGGGCTATCAACACTGTCATAACGGCTCTGGTCAAGAGCAGGGCGAGATTGAATCGAAGCCATCCTGTTTCCAGCTTTATTTCCCTTTTAGCCACACTTTATTGAGCTTATTACGAATTTAATTGTGCACTCGGCGGCTCCAAGGGAAATGAGACCCGTGTCGACACCGTCGGACACTGAGAAAAACACACACCTATAAAAGTTTAAGGCTGTAATAAAGGCAGGCGTCGCTCACCGTGAGAGCTAACGCTGAGATTAGATGGACGGGGAGGGAGAGGGGAAGACGTTTTGATTATGATGATGAAGATGGCAGGAAGTTAAGGTTAAAGGTCGCTGATTACGTTAATAGCAGAGGCTCTTTTGAAGGTGATGTCATCAGTATTGAAGTTGACCAGTCGGAACGTCTTCATACGGCTTGAGAGCAGCTGCAGTTGAGATGTTTTACTAAACGCTGCTTTAAAAGAAAAGGCATTTCCTCTCTACGTGCAAAACAGAGCGAGCATTCATGTACTAACTGGATTTAGATGACCAAATGTTCAGACGTCCATCATAAGAGGGTCATTGTTTTCTTTTTTTGCATGGGAGCCTTGATATGAGCATTTGAATTCGAGTATGTAAACTCTTGATCGTTATATGTGACATTTTTTTTTTACCTGTATCAAATGGCTATTGGTCATACTTTTCACTACAGTGAATATTTCTCAGTATGGGTTTATTAAAAAAAAAATGAATTATATATAGACATAAAAATTAAAGATGTGGCAAAAAAAAAAGCTATTGAACATTTTCAAAATATTTTCCAGGAAAAAGTTGATGTTTTGTATGTAGTGGGAAAAAATGAAATTAAAAAAAAAAAAAAAAAATTGACACAGTTTTGCGAAAATTAACTATTTAACTAAGGCTTTGAAAATTAAAGTGCTATGCAAGTTAAAAATAAAAAAGTGTGTGTGTGTATATATATATAATTCATGAAATAAATGTAACACAACAAAAATAAAAAGAAAGAACTAAACTATAATTAATAACAAAAATTTAAAAATGAAAATCGATCAGTTACAATA
Organism: Labeo rohita; assembly: GCF_022985175.1. Taxonomy (NCBI): domain Eukaryota; kingdom Metazoa; phylum Chordata; class Actinopteri; order Cypriniformes; family Cyprinidae; genus Labeo; species Labeo rohita. The sequence goes on along the minus strand of NC_066892.1, from coordinate 6,564,898 downwards.
AAATGACAACAAATACATATAAAAGTTGTATTAAAATTATTGTTTATTATATTTTTTTCAATTGGTTTGGAGGATGAAATTTACAAAACATTCTATTTTAAGGTAAAATACATGTTTAAGTATTTGGACTTTTGCACAAGAAAAAGTTGAGGTTTTGTATAAAGTTGGACAAAATGTAAAAATTTTAAAAGATTTGCTTTTTATCTAAGCCTTTGAAATTTGAAACGCTGTGAAATTTAAATATAAATAAATAAATATTTAAAATGTTATTTTATTGATTATTATTCAAATTTAAACAGTGAGACAATTATGAAACCCAAAACAATTAATGAAATTCATGTAACACAAAAAGATTACAAAACAAAAATAAAAAACAACAAAATAAAAATGTATAACTAAAAATTAAAAACAAAAATGAAATAAATCAGTTACAATAACATGTTTTTAATGACATTTATGAAGTGCCATTTTATTGTTTTTTTTTTTGCAATTAATTTGGAGGATGCAAATTTACAAAATTTGCCCAGGAAAAAGCTGATGTTTTGTATAAAGTGGGACAAAATTTAAAAATGGAAACTAAATTGACAGTTTTGAGATGATTTATTGTTTATCCAAGTCTTTAAAATTTTAAATGCTATGAAATTTAAATAAATAAACAAATAATAAATAAATAAATATTATTACTATTATTATTATTTTATTTTTTGTACATTTTTTAAGTGCTATTTAAATTTAAATATAAAAAAAAAAAAAAAATTGTAATGTAATGTAAAAAAATGAAATATTTAAAATGTTATTCACTTGATATTTTTTTCTTTCAAATGTAAACAGTTACACAAACACACAAAAAATCATTAAATAAATCAAAAACTTACCCAGGAAAAAGTTGATGTTTTGTATAAAGTGGACCAAAATTAAAGGTAAAAATTAAATAAAATATTATTCAGGGTTTTTTTTTTATTTAAACAGTAAGACAATTATCAAACCCTAAATAATAAAAGAATGTAACACACACAAAAAATAAAAATAAAAAACAACTAAACGAAATTAATAACAATAAAATTTTAAAAAAATGAAACTGATAAATTATGAAACTGTGAAATAAATTATGTGAAAATAGTGACATGACATGTATGAAGTGTAGTTTTATTGTGTTTATTATATGTTTGCAATTGGTTTGGAGGATGAAACTGACAAAAATGCATGTTTGAGTATTTGAACTTTTGACTCAAAACCTTACAGCTACTGAAATATATGACTGTGTAACAACTAGCCCCATTGGCCTTGCATGCTGAATCTAATTTGCATTTACCTGAACTGAAATGTCCTTTTTTTGTTTTAGGCGAAAATATAAGAAGACGTCACAGAGGTAAGATATTCACTCTCGCAGGCCTGAATACGACAAATCTCTTCATCGCAACATGAAACAGGAGCTGGGAAAATAAGCGAATAAAACTGTTTGCAAACAATTTGTATAAACCAAGGTGTTTTTTTTCCACTGGAAGTCAGTAATCAGAAACCACATCTGTTGTACGTGGGTCTGCTCACAGTTTTCTGATGCGCTTTGTGCTAAAAACAGAGTCTGAAAGCAGAACGGGGTTTTGGCGTTGTTTAATTACTGGTTGTCAGTAGGAAATAAACAGCAGTTTACTTTCATTATCACAAGTGAATGGAGCACAGTTGTGCATTAGTATATGAGAACGCTTACAAAATTGTTCGGCGATACCATGATGGTAAAGTGAAGGTATCAGAGTACATATGTGAGCATGTGATCTATCTCTGTGTGTAGGGTTGTGTGTCTCATACACAGTATATCAGCCTAACTGTTTATATATGAATGTATTTAAGGGAAACTCTCAAACACAACCCAAATAGAACAGCTACAGACGTCCTCTGACATCAACCAGAGACTAAACAAAAAAAGCTTTAACCGGTCAGTAATGACTGTGATCTAGACAGTGTGTTCACATACACACACACACACACACACACACACACAGACATAAACAGCCAGCAGCAGATGCCTGTCTTTCCCTTCTCACTGTGCCTTATACGTGTGTGTGTGTGCATGAAAATGTCTGTGTTTGTCAGGCTTTGATGGTTTGGCAGGGCAGTGTTGGAGATGTCAATGACTGTGTGTTTGTGCAGAGCTGGAGGGAAGTGTGTGTGTGTTTGTGTGTTTGAATGTGGCTTGAGGGAGTTATGCTTTATGAGCCCATCAAGGTGAAAGGTCGCGGGCCGTTCAGACATCAGATCATATATATCAATGTACTTCTGAGAATGTGACATTTTCATCTGTCTTGATAATGATTTTTGTTTCACCGAAGTTATTTTGAGCCCAGTCTCAAGCTTAGAAGGCCCAAGCTATATTATTTATGTCAGATAAACTCCTAAATGGCTCATTTTTCTCACTTTACATGTCCATCAAACAATCTCTTCCTATATGGGTCATTTTACAGAATTGGTCCGAAGTCAGAGTTGGAAACGTCTTGAAAAAAATAAATTTTTCCACAAATTTTGCATGTATGAAATTTGTATAATATCCAAGGTAGTAACAGGTAGTGCAGTTAATTCTCATATATTTGTCCTTTCCCCAAATTTGTCATTACCAAAACACAGTAATAATAATTTATTTAAAAGGGTTATGTTGACATATTAAGATTTTGTAGGGCCCTATGAAATCAGTTTTATTTTTATTTTTTTAAAATTCCGTTTTATTTTTTCCCAAATTCCATTTTTTCCGTTTTAATTTTTCTTGATTCCATTTTTTCCCGTTTGAATTTTACTGGACTCCTTTTTAATGGTTAAATTAAATTGTATTAATCCAAAAGCATGTCTAATTAATTAAAATCATGAAACTTATACAATTTAACATACATTTTTTAAAAATGTAACAAAAATTACATGTTTAGAGCTCAATGAAATGCTTTATTTTTTCATTTTACAGAATTGGTCCGCAGTCAGAGTGGGAAACGTCTTGAAAAAAATGTATTTTTCCACAAATTTTGTATGTATGAAATATGTATAATATCCAAGGTAGTAACTGTGTAGCTAATTCTCATATTGTATTTTCAGAAAGTTTTGGAATATTTGTGCTCTCCCCAAATTTGTCACTACCAAAACACAGTAATAATAATTTATTTAAAAGGGTTATATTGACATATTAAGATTTTGTAGGGCCCTATGAAATCAGTTTTATTTTTTATTTTTTTAAATTCCGTTTTATTTTTTCCCAAATTCCATTTTTTCCATTTAAATTTTTCTGGATTCCGTTTTTTCCATTTGAATTTTACTGGACTCCTTTTTAATGGTTAAATTAAATTTTATTAATCAAACAGCGTGTCTAATTAATTAAAATCATGAAACTTATACAATTTAACATACATTTTTTAAAAATGTAACAAAAATGACATGTTTAGAGCTCAATGAAATGATTTATTTTTTTCTCACCTAATGTTTTATTGTTACTGTTTTAGCATGTCTAATTATTTAAAGCATAAAAACGACTTTTATTTATTCTTACAATAGCCTTATGAAATGTTTTTTTCCTCCTCAAAAATTCTCTGTTGTGTATTACATTTTTCTGGTTATCAAATTTAATAAATATTGTGTGATTAATTTTTAAAAAAATAAAGTTTTGTTATTCAACAGTAGTAGTAGTAGTATCACATACGTTCTACTAATATAGGCCTATTTCTGACCCAATGTCTTAAGAAAGGTTAAACCAAACTTTAACTTTGAGTTGTTGTGAATTCTTGTGTGTATATGATATGATGCTAGTTTCACACAAATGAAACTGTAAAATGTTCATGAAGTGACTCTCAGAGCAGTTCTGGAGATGTTGTTCATGTATTTATGTCCTCATTTAATAAGACGTCAGACACTGAAATCACAGCGAGCGCTTCAGTATGGGTAAACATTCACTCAGACCGAGAGACGCAGAACATGCAGGATTCATATTTAATTAGTCTTTTTGCGGCTTAATATTTATAGAGACTAGTCCATATCGCGATTTGATTTAAGTGTAATGACCTACTTTTGATTAATTCGTCCAAACTGTGATAAATTCCGTGACATTCTGCGTTAAACTTTAGTTTTTATGAGTGGATTTCATAATTCCATCCACGTTTTCTGCATCGCGGAAATCATAAGGCCCTAATTTTGCTAACATCTTCATTGTAAATATATTTTATGCTATTTTTTTCCGGAGATAAATCAATAACAATTGCATTTTTAACAGTATTTTAAGTGTAATATATGAGATTTGTTGCATGTTGAATCAAATTTTTCTTTGTAAAGGGCAAGAAGTTGATTATTCTGATTTTAAAGTAAAGGATTCATTAGTTTGAAAATACATTGAACCAAACACTAGATTTGAATACCTAAATGCTTTTCTAAATGTGTTTTTTGGTTGTGGGACAGCAGTTTGCATCAATTCTGTAGAATAGCCCATATAAGTGGGCAGTTGTTGGTTAAATAAGCTCTAGTGTGAACTAGACATTATAGTCAAAAGTTAGGCTATACAAAGCTATTTTGTGCTTGGAAGACTGAGTGAGAATATTTGACAAGAATCAGCTTAAATCAGCATTGTCCTCATTTGTTTCTCATGGGTATATATATATATACAGGCATGGGAAAAGTGACGTTTTCTCAGGCGAAATACAGCACTGGTGGGACGGTTCGCGGCAGCTGTTTAATTTGATGTAATTATCACCATCACTCCATTCCTTCACAGGATTTATGTCTCCTGATGATCTCAGTTAAATCACAGGAGATTCTTGCATGTTCAGATGCATCTCTCGTCCACACTACTGTGAAGTGAAGGAATAGGTTTTTCAAAAATGTATGTCTTGCCATCATATATTCATCCTCGTGTGCTTTTATTTCTTTTCTGAAGAACACATAGACAGCTTATGAAGCTCATAGCTTCATAACATTACAGTTGAACCACTGAAGTCACAAGGACTATTTTATCAATATCCTTACTACCTTTCTAGGCCTTAAACGTGTCAGTTGCGTTGCTGTCTATGCAGGGTCAGAAAGCTCTTGGATTTAAAATATATCTTAATTTGTGTTCTGAGGATGAACGAAGGTCTTACCAGTTTGGAATGACATATGAGTATTTAATGGTACAATTTTCATTTTTGGGTGAACTATCTAAGGTCCAATTGGAAATATTATTGTTTTGATGGCAAAAATGCTGATCGAAGTGCATCATGTTACTGCATGTGACGTATTTTGTAGCTCGAAGAGTAACCACATTCTAGGTCAGATTCAATTGGGTCACACCGCACAGGTTGTGCATTTGTAGCATTGGCTAGACGGTCTGCAGCACACTATCAGTGGGTCACGCATTGTGGTTTGAGTTGGGTGGGGCAGTGTTCGGCATGCCGTACAGCTCATAACTAAATGTGATGGGCTGCGTGACTGTTGGAAGGACTGTTAGAGATAGTGTGGCATACAGATGTGAGGGACTTAAGCATTTCTAAGTAAACAACTCAAGATATTCCTGTCAAAAGGCAAGCTGATGATATTCCTCATTAGTACGTATGCATACGTTTACCAACCCATGTCTGTAATTTGGCGGTTATTTACATTTAACACAGTTTTACTCTATGACAAAAAGACAGGCGGCTGGTCATTCCCTTACAAACCTCTTAGTATTAGTCATTTCTCTCAAACAGATTTGATCTGGAGCCAGCAAGTAGGAGGAAGTTCTTTTGATTTTAAAGTTCACCATTATGGTGTTGAACTCAGATGTAGCTGAAGAGATCTTAAGTGTTTGGTCAGTGCGCAGTGTTTTTGATGGGGAGGAACACTTGACTGGTGGGTTTTTGAAGATAAAATCTTATAGCACAACTGTTTTCAACATTGATTATTATGAGAAATGTTTCTTGAGCAGCAGATCAGCATATAGTGATTTCTGAAGGCTGAAGACTTACGTATTTAGCTACCCTATTGGAATTGCTCAGATTCTTCTTCTTATTCTCCTTCTCCAAAATGAATCGCATTTTTAAAGGATTTAACATGCACGAAAACTCATGAAACTTTGCACATGTGCCAAAAGTGGTGAAAATGTACATCTGACATGAGTTTCAGACGTGGGTGTGGCAAAATGGCTCGATAGCGCCACCTATAAAATTTCAACAAAGTGCCCCTTGAGCTAAGTTTTACATACATGTATGAAATTCGGTAGGCACATGTAACACACCAATACCTACAAAAATGTCCCTCGGTATGAAGTCCGAAACCCAACGGAAATCTGTTATTTTGAATTTTCTCTGCAAGTTTTGTGCCATTTTCGCCATTTTCAGGCGTATTTAAACAAAATCCTCCTAGAGATTTAAACAGATGAACACCAAATTTGGTCAGTGTAATCAAAAGCCCTTTGTGATGTTAAATTGCAAAGATCTTGAGTTTTCATTTAAGGGTGTGTCCGTGGCATCCTGACAAACTTCTATGTTTTGCCTTGAAACTGGAGGTTGTCATAATTCAGGCTACTGTTGTCAAAAGTACCGACTTCGGTACTTTCGGTACTGAAAAACGTCCATTTCCCACTCACATTTGAGCGCTGTTGAGCCGATTTTTAAACATCGCTGACTGGCCATAGAGAAGCGTGAAGCGCTGATCATTGTGGCCAATCAGAGATGTTTAAAGATCGGCTCAACAGCACTTGAATGTGAGCAGGAAATGGAAATTTCAAAAATTTCAGTACCGAAAGGAAGTACCAAAGTGGATACATTTTGACAACACTAATTCAGGCATACAATGTCCAATCTGCATTCACATGTTCACAATTCACATGTTTGATAAGAGTCCTGACCTGAACACATGTCCATGACCATATTCAGTTGTAGCCATAGCGCCAACTGCTGGCAACAGGAAGCGGCACGTTTTACGCTTTAACAAACTCCTCATAGAGGTTTAATGACAGCAACATTATATTTGGTCAGTGTACTCTAAAAGCATTTGCAATGTTAAATTGCGAAGATCTTGAGTTTTCGTTAAAGGGCGTGTCCGTGGCGGCCTGACAAAGTTCGATGTTTTGCCATAGGAATAGAAGGTGTTGTAACTCAGCCGTACAACGTCCGATCCCAAACTTCACACGTTCAATAAGAGTCCTGGTCTGAACATATCTAAAGGCCAATATTCTGTTATAATCATGGTGCCACCTGCTGGCAACAGGAAATGACTTGTTTTACACTTAAACATGCAGTGTTCAATCTGCACCAAACTTCACATGTTTGGTAAGAGTCCTGGCCTGAAGGACATCTAAAGGTCAATATTCAGTTATAATCATAACGCCACCACCTGGTAGCAGGAAGTTTGGCACATATAAACAACTTTGACATATTCCTTTTGTATTTACCACTTTAAATCCATATTGCCCACCATTCGCTGTTTTCCTAAAGCCACCGAGTGGTGGTGAGCCCAGCCCTTTCAATGCTGCTTGCAGCTTTTATTTCTTTTAAAACTGTTTTATAATTATTATTTGCTGCCTGTCTTGACCAGGACAAAAGAGATTATTAATCTTCTTTAAAGGGATATTAACCCAAAAATGATTTACTCACTCTCAAGCCATCCTAGGTGTATATGACTTTATTCTCTTACTTTATTCATGTCCTGGCTCTTCTAAGCTTTATAATGGCAGTGGGTGTTGAGATTTTAAAGACCAATAAAGCAGTCATTTCTAAAGTTTTAAATAAGTTTTTCTTCAGACAAACGCATTGATTTACCTCAAGAAGGCCTTTATTAACCACCCGGAGCTGTGTGGAGCACTTCTTATGATGGATGGATGCACTTTTTTGGACTTCAAATTCTCAACACCCATTCACTGTCATTAAAAAACTTGGAAGAGCCAGGACATATTTAAATATAAATATAAACTCTGATTGTATTCGTCTGAAAGAAGAAAGTCGTATACACCTAGGATGGCTTGATGATGAGTAAATCATAGGGTAATTTTAATTTTTGGGTGAGCTATCCCTTTAACTTTTATTTTTCATTCAGATTTTTATAGGTTTAGGAATACAGTGAATATCCAACAAAAATCGGTGGTCATTTCTGGTTTGTTTGTACTGCCACCGGGGTTTCGTCCACTGTTTGCATCTTGACCCAAACTGATTCCCGAGCCAGTGAGTCTATGGAGTGTATAACGGCCATCATTGTGGCCTTTTCTGATGATCTAATTAAGACTGGCTTCCCAGTCAGAGGCAGCACAGCCATTACAGGCTCCTGCAGCCCGACGGCACTTCAATCTGTTTCTCACACATGGCGTAATGAACACTGGGGCATTCAAACTCACCAGAGCCCTGCGCAGATGGGGTTTGTTTACACGTTATCGTGGGGTTCTCTTTTCTTTTTGACTTTCTGTGGTGTGAAAACGAGCTTTGATGTGGTTTGAACCCAACAGTCTGTCTGCGTTCAACTTTCTTCTCCTCATAGTTTTGTGTCGTTCTGATAGACTACATGTGAAGCCGATTAGCTCTGCCAAGTTGGAACGAAGCGGGGATAAATATTTAGAAACCACCGACAGATGAAAATTCTCTTTGCCGTTGGAGTGTTTAGACTTTTTACACAAAAACATCTCAAACGATTGAGTCAGTCAGCGATCCAGAGCATTCCAGAGTTTCTCGCGCTGGCTGAATGCGTTCGGCTCTTGAGGTATTGTCTCGTCATGCCTCCGCTGACTGATTTCAGCTTGTTAATTGATCGCTTCACAGCCATTGAATCACAGCCCCCACACCTGATAATTAACAAGATAATTACTCCAGTCAAGAAGTGACATATTTAACAAGCGATTTCACCTTACAACACCAATGCCCTCCCTTGGGAGGTGCCGTCACTGGTGTGTTTTGTCAATTGAATACAAAACAGGGAGACAAAATGGATGCCATTGTCATTTGCCATCCTTTAGTCTATCTTATTCACTTCCCGCATAGACCTTGAGTGGGCTTTCCTGATCATATTATTCCATGCTCCTGAAGAGCCCCGTGCCCAAAGGGGTTTGCGGGGATTAAATGTGCTTTTCTGTTGAAGAGTGCAGTGCCGATTGTGGGTACGCTTCGCTCTGATCTGTCCTTCAATTTGCCGGCAGTGAGATGGAGAGCAGAAATGAGTCTTGGTTTATCTCCCAGAGCAGGGAGCAATTCCTCCCGGCCACACGACGACCCTTCATTCCCTGCTGCTCACACACAAAAAATAGGATACAGGTGCTGACTAGCATTCATTTGTGATCATTTCCATGCACATCATAACTTACCGCCCTGCCAACAATAAAAATAGGTGTTTTGGAGGTTCAGATGGCCTGAAGTGTGATTGATATATCTGCGGCGCAAGATTATATACAAGTATTGGGAAAAATGATGCGGTTCAATCATTTTTGTGGTTAAACCTTAATTTCGTGAAGCTATGAGAATACTTTTTGTGCACAAAGAAAATAAAAATGACTTCATTTATATATTTCTTCTCTTCTGTGTCAGTCTTCACCATGTGTTCATGAGTGTGGCATTCCAGAGCTCTAGACGGCAACCGTTTTTTCTGCTGGTGCACTGGTGGGACCACCGCATTGTTCAACTCGTAAGCACTTCCATTTCTTGCATATGAGACATCAAGCGTCAAACAAAACAAAAGCATAACAAAAGCACGCTACTTGTTTGAGCTGCACAGCGGTGACATTTATCAGCTCAGACCGCAATCCAAACAAACTTGGCTCAGAACAACTTTACTTGGGAACCAAAGTTGATTTTGTGGCACTTACTGCACAGCACTGCGAGATCCAGTGGGAAGGAAATAAGGTTGCTGCGCGATCTAGTGAAAATCATTCAAATTCTGCTCAGAATTCTGTTATTAAAGGAAACCAAAAAAAAAACACAAAATTTACAGATAATGTACCCACTTGTCATCCAAGATGTTCATGTCTTTCTTTCTTCAGTTGTAAAGAAATTGTTTTTTGAGGGAAACATTTCAGGATTTTTCTCCATATAATGGACTGATATGGTGCCCCGATTTTGAACTTCCAAAATGCAGTTTAAATGTGGCTTCAAACGATCCTGAATGTGGTTGTAAATGATCCCAGCTGAGAAAGAAGGGTCTTATCTAGCAAAACGATCAGTTATTTTCATAAAAATAATACAATTTATATACTTTTTCATGGCAAACGCTCGTCTTGTCTTACTCTGCCTAAACTGTTTTTTTTCCGGTTCATGACAGTTAGGGTATGTCGAAAAATACCCATCTCATGTTCTCCCTCAACTTCAAAATCATCTTATATCACTGTTTTACCTTTTTTTTTTAAAGGTGTTTGATCTTCTTTGCGTGTTTACTTTGCATAGACTGGGTCGGTACTTCTGCGGTGATGTAGGGTGATTTTGAAATGATTTTTGAAGTTGAGGGAGAAAATATGATTGGAGTTTTTCAACGTACCCTAACTGTCTTGAGCCAGAATACACAGAGTTCAGGGAGAGCAAGACAAGATGAGCATTTGAGATTAAAAAGTATTTAAATTGTATTTTTTTTTATGAAAATAACCGATCGTTTCACTAGATAAGACCATTTTTCCTCGGCTGGGATCATTTACAACCACATTTGGGATCGTTTGAAGCTGCAATTAAATTACATTTTGGAAGTTCAAAATCGGGGCACCATATCAGTATATGGAGCAAAATCCTGAAATGTTTAACTCAAAAAAACATTTCTTTACGGTCAATTAAAGACAGAATTTTCATTTTTGGGTGAACTAACCTTTTAAACCTACCAAAGCTTAGTACTGTCAATCTTATTGTTTCCACTGAGTTTTACTTTCTGCCTCGGCTAGTTTGAATGACTTGCAGAAAAATAGCTTGCGTGGACCGAGACCGTATAACAGTGATGGAAAGTCGTGACCTTGGGACTTCAGTTGTGTTTATCAAACGGATTTATAGATGTGTTCGAAAATAATGGCACAAAGAAAATCAGCAGTTTGCACCTAAGGCAAGCTCAAACCCAGAAGCCTCTCCGCAGCATTGCTCTTGCGTGAGGGATACACCAGTGACCTCTGACCTCGCTCTTCATTCCCATGCAGATATCTGTAGGGCATACTGATTAATCGGCTACGACTCCAACTGCAAAAATACTGTTGAGGGGATAAACACTCTTTTCTCCTGGAGCAGACAGATCTGGCTTTGGCCCAAGCTCACACAGCTCTTCAGCTGCATAAAATCAGCACAGCTGTGATAGCTTTGGCCGCGGATGACCTATCGTGCACAATGGGGCTCCTCCAGGGCCTGGGTCGTGGGAGCAGAATGAGGCTGCTGTTCAAACCATAATTTACGGTCAGCTTAAATCATATGCATATTCTCTCCAGAATTATATTTATTACATATTCAGTTTATTTGAAGGTGAAATGTGTAATTTTTAGTGCCACTAAACAGCAATGCAAAAATAATGACTCATTTCCTCCAAAGGGAATTATGAGGCCAGAGACTCATCAAACTCCATCAAACAGGATGAATTGAGCTATTTCAGAACCGTTTTACTTTCATTCTTCGTAGGCCTCGGGAGTATCTGTCTATCTGTCACGGGAGAACGGCATCTTTATTATCTGTCTCTGGCAGAGACCTTTAGTTGGAAATGCCACTCAGGCATGAGGAGATCTGAGGTGTTTAACTCTGATGTTGAGAGAGCTTTGCTCTAAAGCTCATAGTCTCTGTGCAGGCTGATGAGACGCAAAACACTGAGGATTTGTTAGGCTTTGCAGCTAAGGACTATGAATACGCAGGTATAAAGTATATTCTCAATCCTTTCTGTTTTATATGTAATCCCTTAGAAGAGCAAACGTTGTTATTAGTGGTGCTTGCTGAAGAAGTCAGTGTGTAAGGATATAAAACCATAAACATTATACCTGAAATTAGCAGAGATCATGTGGCTTACTGAGGAGAGGTGTGATATTCATTTTTACAGTAAAGAGACTTAAGCTTTTGGATGAAAAAAGATAGTAGAAAAATCCCATAGACTTCTTTTCCAGTAAATGTGTCTAAAAATCCAACAATATGAATGTTAGATTAACTAGATGAATGTACAGTTATAGCCAAAAGTTTACATGCACCTTAATTATTTTACCAAAATAAGAGGGATCATACAAAATCCATGTTAGGGGTGTAAACTTTTGAACAGAATGAAGATGTGTACATTTTTCTTTTTTTGCTTAAATATATATACATTTTATTTATTACTGCCCTTCAGAAGCTACAGAAGATACTGACATGTTCCCCAGAAGACAAAATGAGTTAAATTTACCTCGGCTCTTCTGAAGCATCAGTGAGCTTTTGAACCTTCTGTAATATTTGCATATGAGTCTCTCAGTTGTCCTCAGTGTGAAAAGATGAATCTCAAAATCATACAGTCATTGTTGGAAAGGGTTCAAATATACAAAAATGCAGAAAAACCAAAGAATTTGTGGGACCTGAAGGATTTTTTCTGAAGAGCAGCAGGCAGTTTAACTGTTCAGGACAAACAAGGGACTCATGAACAACTATCACTAAACAAAAAAAAAACAGCAAAATGATCCACAGCTGTGGATCATTTAGGTAACAACACAGTGTTAAGAATCAAGTGTATGTAAACTTTTGAATGGAGTTATTATTATAAATTCAACTATTATTTTCTCTTGTGGACTATATGTAAACATCTTTTATGTGTAATATCTTATTCAGGTTAGTTCTACATAAAAAAAATAACACGCATTTTATATAATTCCTCTCGTTTTGGTAAAATAATTAACATTTTGCAGATTCTGTAGGTGTTTGAAAACTTGACTTTAATTGTATTTTATTTTACTTCACTGGAATTTTTTTTTTAATTTGTTAAGGATTTTTTTTTACGTTGTTGCACTCACATTTTGTTTACTTAAAATTAACATTAAAATTCCCCACCCTGAGGAAAGTAAAATCAACAATCAGGCGATACAGAAGCGTATTTATCGGAATGCAGATGCTTTGAACCTGTTAAAGCTCTGCTAAAATGTCATGCTGTGTGGCATTAGTGAATAAATCTCCCCTATCCACCAGCCGACAATTTTCATCCCATGTTTTGTGTTTTCCATGGCACGTAATCTGCAAAGAGAAATATCATCTTGCTGACTAAATATGCTGTAGTTGCTTGTGAAGGTTAGCAGAGCGCTCTTGTACCTGCTTTTCTAGTTTATCATAATTTTACCAGGCTCTCCGTTTTGCCTTGGGATCCTTGAGAAGTCTGTGAGGATGAACTTGTTCTTTGTCTTAAATTCATCTTGGGAAACAGAAGGGATGGAAGGGTTTATGGTTTTACTGAAACTCATTTCAGCATAATTTAAACCATTCGGTGTGTTCTGCCAGCCTTGGAAATGTTTCAGATGATCAGTGCCAGGTTTGACTTTGCTTTGGCTCTTGGAAATCAGACAATACGACTGCTTTAAATCAAATCTGGGTACAGCCATCGGGCTTAAGTGAGAAATGAGTTGATGGAGAAATAGACAGCCTTCTATTCTGTTATTAAGGTGCTATCGGTAAATCTGGGTTTGGTGCCGAGACTCATTTTAATATTCATAGTTCTGCAGCAGAGCTCTGACGGCCTCAGTGTGAAATAAAGTAAGATGTCTGGCTACGTGGGAATATCTGGCAAAGTGACGTACTGTGAAACTGAGTTCACAGCGTGGAAAATGTCCAATCAGTGGCATAATGACCTATCAAAATCATAATTGCAGCAATACAAAGCTCTTGACCTTAAACCCAGACATTTATCAGCTTTTATAGCAGGGGAGGAGTTAAGCGTGGATCCGTGCTGCCTCTAATTGAGCCTTTGATAAGCCTGTCTTAAAATGTTACTGACCAGTCCTTCCTTGGCAACTGTTGCCTTACTATCAGACCATCTTTTACTCTTTTTTTAATGTAAGAAACATTAGAAACAGTTTTACCAAACTGTAACATTAGCCTTCCCTAAGCCTTAAAGGGATAGTTCACCCAAAAATTAAAATTACCCATGATTTTCTCACCGTCAACCATCCTAGATGTATATGACTTCTTCTTTTAGACAAATACAATTGGAGTTTTATAGAAAATGTCCTGGCTCTTCCAAGCTTTATAATGGCAGTAAATGGGTGTTGAGATTAGGGGTCAACCGATATGTGTTTTTCAGGGCTGATGCCGATACTGTTTATTACAGATAAAGCAGACTGTTAACTGATATATGTCTGGTGTAAAAATTAAAATTAATGTCAAAATTAAGAATAACAAAAAAAAAAAATAAAATGCTTTTAAATTGTTATCAGCAAATCGGTTTTGAAAATCACTGAAACTGATAACCATAAAAATGCTTAATATCAGTGCCAATAATTGGTGAGGCCGATAATCGGTCAACCCCTAATAATGAACCCCCTTTTTTAAAATATAATGTTGGCTATATATTTTCGTACATAAATATAATATAAAGAATATTATAAATTTAATGTTTTTTAGATGCTTTTATACTTTTCAAGAAAATATTAAGACAGCATGTCTATATATTATTGTTTTTTTAAATTATATTCATTTTTTATTATTTTTAGAAGCTTTTATGACTTTCTTCTTTCAGACGAATACAATCAGAGTTATATTAAACAATGTCCTGGCTCTTCCTAGCTTTATAATGACAGTGAATGGGTGTTGAGATTGGGGGCCGACCAATATGTGTTTTTCAGGGCCGATGCCGACACCGATTATTACAGATCAAGTAGGCTGATAACCGATATTTTGAACCGATATATATATATATATATATGTCTGGTCTAAAAATGAAAATGAATGTTAAAATGAAGAATAACAAGGGCTCTGACAAAAAAATTCTTTACATGCTTTTAAATTGTTATTGGCTAATCAGTTTTGAAAATGACGATACCTATAAAAATGCTTAATATCGGTGCCGATAATCGGCCAGGCCAATAATCGGTCGACCCCTAGTTGAGATTTTGAAGTCCAATAAAGTGCACCCATCCATCATAATAAGTGCTCCACATGGTTTTGGGGGGTTAATAAAGGCCTTCTGAAGTGAATAAAGGCTTTTGTGTAAGAAAAATATCCATATTTGAAACTTTATAAACCGTAATCTCTAGTTTGCGCAAACTGTCGTATGTGTGTTCATGAGAGAGTGGTGTTCCAGCGGATGATGTAGGACGTAGGCAGTGGAGAGAACAAAGCACTGGACACGGATTAGAAGTACAAAACGAAGATTTGTAAAGAAAAATGTCAGAGGATTTCAGTATAAGCCAAGAGAAGACTGGTTTTCCTTTACTTGATACAAAACTTGGTTCTAGCATATTCTCACAGTTAGCGGAAGCTAGAGATTACGGTTTATAAAGTTTTAAATGTGGATATTTTTCTTACGCAACTGCAACTATTTACTTCAGAAGGCCCTTATTAATCCCCGTTGAGTTCTTTTCATGATGGATGGATGCACTTTATTGGACTTCAAAATCTCAACACCCATTCACTGCCATTATAAAGCTTGAAAAAGCCAGCACATTTTCTAAATGTAACTCAGATTGCATTCGTCTGAAAGAATAAAGTCATATACACCTAGGATGGCTTGAGGATGATTAAATCATGGTTAAATATTAATATTGTCCCTTTAAATATTACCAAAGGGGCGGAGCTCAACAAAGGGTCAGTTGTGCACTTCTGGAATTCTATTATATATTATGTCATATCCTGTCATGTGAATGAATCAGATCAGCCTTGGCATTGATTCGCTCCCCTGTTAGCCATTCTGGAGGTCTGGACCTTTCTGAAAGACTCCAGATGGACCTGGCAAACGGCGTGTCAACACTTTGGCCTTCAACCTCTCGTTGCCTTCGCACCAGAGCACCAGCCAGTGAGACAATTAGTGACCTGGACAGAACAGACACAACAGAGTCAACTGTTTCTGTCTGCCCAGCTGCTCAACAGACAACAGCGGCTGTATTTAGAGTTTCCCCACCCTGGCCAATTCCACACCAGCCTCTCTGGTCTTAATTAGTGATGACGGGCAGTAAATGGTGTGTTGTTATGGCCATTAAACTTTTCACCCACTGTTAGCATCATTGGCTACGCCGCCCATGAGCCACCACTGCTTCTGTCTCCACAGTTACAGAGGAACAGGGCTCTTCCTCCCAGACTGGACAGATTCTCTGGAACTCCTGCCAAGAGCTCATCGCAGTCCAGCAGTGCCAGGACTGTACATGAGCTCTGAGCAGGAACTGAGTGACTGTAGACATGGAGTCCAAAGTCCCTTTAAGGCAAGTCAGTCCACTTGGTGTCTATTTGGCTTTTTTGATGATATCCGAGAGCTTTTTGACCCTGCATAGACAGCAATGCAACTGACACGTTCAAGGCCCAGAAAGGTAGTAAAGCATTGCGTCGTGGTACTGTCGTGAACGTTGATGTTGAAGACTGATGCAGAAGAGAAGAAATTGTTTAATAAACTTGTTATTTTTGTTTTCTTTGCACACAAAATTCAATTAAAATTAAGGTTGAACCACTGATGTCACATGGACTATTTTAACGATTTCCTTACTACCTTTCTGGGCCTTCAACGTGGTAAATTCATTGCTGTCTATGCATGGTCAGAAATCTGTAAGATTTCATCTAAAATATCTTAATTTGGAAGATGAAGATGAACGAAGATCTTACGGGACGTTTCAGAGGCTGATAGCTTTTACATTTTTAATAATTTTCACTGACTAATTGTGTCAGAAAAGAGTTATTAAATGCATTTATATGTAGGGGTGTGACAAAAATACATATCTTGATTTTGTTGATAACAATAATTATAATATTTTGCCGAGCATGTTATTGTGCTGGTATTTTGACAAGTTTAGGACTGCCGTAGGCAGCTGACTCCCAAAGCTTTTGATATTCTTCATATTCCAGCAGTAATTTGTATGCAGGAGTAACAGAAATGAACTTTTCCAATAAGTTTAAATTGATTTGTACCTTTTATGGGTATTTATACCTTTATAAGGCCATTTTATTCTAACCTAATTAAATGTATGCTATAACTTTTGTGTCAAATTCTTAAATGTAATCAATAAATAAAAAAAAGATAAGACAATATAGGACTGTACCAATCAAATAAAATCTGTATCAACTAAATTTGCATTTGCAATGCAAAGGTGGCACAGAATCTGCATCTGAAGAGGCATTTAGGCTGTTTAATAGTGATATTTCAAATGATTTTGGGGAAAAAATGCAGACAATAAACCTAAAATTGGCAGTAGGTTGTGGCAGATCACTGCATGAGTAAGTCATTGAGTCATTCATTAAATCGATTCGTTCAAACGGCTGACTGATTCAGTAACGAAACACCGAAACACAGTTCTGCTTTTCGACGATTAGAGCAAACACAAGTACTGTTGTGTCTAAAATGTAAGTCAGTTAATGAATTCTTCTTGTTTATTGGACTGTTTTATAAAATCAATATTACATTTGCAATTGTACAGATAGTTGGAGACAAAACTGTAGCTCTTGTACATGAGTGTAATATTAATTATATCAGATGACATAAATATAGAAGACATATAAGAGTCATACGGGGGCATATTTGCCAACTTATATTGGATTTTGAAGGAATTCTGAATGTATTTTAATAGGCTAAATTATGCAGTAAAAGTGTGAACTCTAAATGTGCAAGTGCAGTAGTCTAACCTACGTCACATAATGTATACGGTTATGTTTTTGTTTGTTTTTGCGATATACTCAATAATGTCAAATCGCATATCGTTTAAACCAGGGGTTTTTAAACTAGGGTATGGGGACCCCCAAGGGGCCACAAGGAAGTGCTAAGGGGTCCTTGGAAATGTGTGGAGAAGAAGCTTTAATAAATAAAGACATAAATAAATAAATGTAGAAATCATATTATTATTGTAATTATAATTACATGATATAATTATAGAATTCTAATAATTATAAAATAATTCATATTTATTTTATTCAGTAAGAATAAAAAAATGATGCAAAAATTGCTTAAAATGAATAAATACAAATTATATTAAAATGAATTATAAAATTTTGAGTAAAAAAGCTAAATAAATAAATAAATAAATAAATAAACACTGTACTCTAAAATACTTTTATATAATTGTTTTAGAAAAAATGAATAATAATGTAATTGAATAGAAACAAAATATTTTCCAATTAATATTTTAGACTTATAACTTTTAAGACTTATAAGAATTTTTCACAGTGTAAATTAGGTATTTATACAAGAAACTATATAAATGTCTTTTACATTTCAGAATGGGGGTCCCTTGCACAACGATGATCATATTTAGGGGTCTGTGGCATCTAAAAGATTGTAAATCTCTAGTTTAAAAAACAATTACAATATTATTGTAGACTACATATATTTTGCACCCCCAAAATTTACAGTATATATACAAAAAAGATTTTAATACATTTATTTTAATACATTTACAGTAATTTACTCCTGCATTTATTTCAGCATCATTACTTCAGTATTCAGTGTCACATGATATTTCAGATACGATGATTTGCTGCTCAAGAAGCATTTTTTTTTTACTATTATCAATGTTTTTTGTGCTATCCAAAAGTTGTGGAAATACATTTTATCCAGGATTTTTTAATGAATAGAAAGTTCAAGCGAACAGCATTTACTTAATATAGAAATCTTTTGTAACATTACAGATGTCTTTTATCAGTGTCACTCAGTATAATCCATCTTTTCTGAATAAAAAAGTATTAGATTCTCTCAAAAAAAAAAAAAATCCTACTGACCTTAAACTTTTAAATGTCAGCTCTTACTTTTGCATTCACTGCATGGAAACATACTTTTCTTGCGATTTCTCTACTTGTTGTTGTAATCATCCGATGCCCTGGTTTACTCTCAGATGTGGAAAAATCATTAAAGCTGTATTTTATCTCCGCTAGTGCTTCAAATCTTCAACCTCAGATTACCTGCGGTCATTAATCCTGAATGAAAGCAAAGAAGATGAATTTTAATGAATTACATTGAGCACTTGGTTTAGCATGTAGACAGAAGTGTTTACTGTGATAACCATCAGCAAAGCTGTATTTTGCTTGGTCTGTGGGGGCTGGGTGAGAGCGACCAGGGCGTACAGCAAGGTTATGGATCCATAGTCATATGGAACCCTGTTTTGTTCTGTTCCACGTCACACGTGGCTATATATAACACAAAGTACAGTCAAACCCGGGTCGTATTTCAACGCTGTCTTAGTGAACCTGAATAGTTAGTTGTAGCATGCGGAATGTGCAATTAATCAAATCACTTAATCAAATAATCAAAATTCCCTGACGAAGTGTGTACGTGCGCTTGCGAACGTGAGCGATCGAGTACTGTTGTGTATGAGTGACCTTGATGTCGTCACCAGAGAGTGAAATGTGAGGGGGGTTTGGGACAAATGGGATTGTTAGGGCTGAGTGACAGTTCAGTGTCGGTTGAATCTTCAGCAATTATCAATCTAACGTCTCCACTGAAGTGTTACTGAACAAAATAGGAGTTGAATATTTAATGAATTTCTCTCTCTCTCCCTCTCTTCCCAACTATCTATCTTTTTCCATCTGCCCTCTGTCTGTTTAGTTTAGGAAGGCAATTAAAGTAAGCATATGACCTGTAACCTGAAGCTTTGACTGACCTTCATACCGCAGTAACATTTGTGAGATATTGTGTCCCGGATTGGCGCTTAGCATTCGCTGGGTAAACAAGCTGCACTTTATTGCAAAGCTGCCAGCGCATTGTGTACGCCTGTGGCAGCGTGGATAAACGCTGCTTCGTGAAGAGACTCGAAGTTGCGAACATGATTTTCATTATGCCACAGATGGTCACTTCAAATCAGCCCAAGTTGCCCCTTTTTGTGGGTGCCAGCTCTGAAATCTCTTTCCATCCCACTGTTTTTCACCACAGCTGTTGCAGATTTCATCACTCGCTTCAATTTAATAAAGCACAAGGCAAATCGTTTTGGAAGTACCTTATTCATACACCATGACACATGCTAATACTAGTATTTCAGGGTGTGAGAGGGAAACTGACAGGGTGTGGAGGTCCATAATACCTGGAGAAAGTGATCTGATAGCATTCCCATTCATTAGGGTTGGTATCGATACACATTTATAGATCCAATTTGATTTTGATTCACAAGCCATTTGATTTGATCTATTAATTTGATTCCGATTCACTTGGGTACATTTCCATTTTCCATTTGATTCTGAGTTGCAAGTTCTTGATTGAGTTCAATACGATTTGGTTTATTAATTTGATTTTGATTTGATATCAGTTTGATTGATTCATTTGAGTACATTTACAGACTGGATTTGATTCTGATTTAGAAGCCATTGATTTGATTCAGTATGAATTGATTTGGTTTTTGACTTGATTTGATTAAATATTAGTTTGATCCAGATTCATTTGGATACTTTTCTAGATTAAATTTGATTCTGATTTGCAGGCTCCTAAATATTTCAGTGCAATTTGATTTGGTTTTTATGATTTAATTTTTAATTTGATTTGATAATAGTTTGATTCTGATTCATTTGATTACATTATAGATCGGATTTGATTCTAATTCAGAACTTATTGTTTTGATTCAGTATGATTTGATTTTTGAATTCTGATTCATTTGGATACATTTACAGATTAAATTTGATTCTAATTTGCAAGCCCTTGATTTGATTCATTGTTTTGATCAATTTGATTCTGATTTGCAAAATTTGATTAAATTCAATGCATTTCAATTTGGTTTTGAAGATTTTATTTTGATTTGATGCTAGTTTGATGCTGATTAATTTGAGTACATTTACAGATTTCATTTGATTCATTTTTATTTGATTCTGAATCAGAAGCCATTGTTTTGATTCAGTATGATTTGATTTGATTTGGTTCGGTTTACTTTTTGACTTGATTTGATTCAGTATTTGTTTGATTTTGATTCATGTGGATACATTTCCTGATTCAGTTTGATTCTAATTTGAATCAAAAGCCCCTGAAGTTTTGATACATATAGTTTTGTTAAATTTTGTTTGGATTCTGATTCAAAATTTTCTTACACAGTAAAGAAATTCTCTTATCTAATGCTGTAAATTATACGGGAAAGCTTGAACATTACAAAAAATAAATGCTGTTATAATTCAATTTAAAATTAATTAAAATTAAAATTCATATTTAATATTACACAACCAAAACTTCAAAGTAAACTTCAGATTTTATTCCTTATGCAAATTATGAGGTTGTTTAGAATTATTATAAAATCATAAATTCTTTAGTTGTAAACTCCCATGTGAGAGTATAGAAAATCTCTCAATGGGTCTACCTAACAAATATAGATTTCTAGCTCTGTGTTTGTGAGGGTTTTTTTTTAATTTAAAGAATGATTCAGTAAGAAGGACCGACTCAAATTAGTAATTTATTTTTTAATTAGACAATTATTTTTACCCAGCTGTACTGTTCGTGACTGCTGCATGCAGCTTTTGTAAGTATGTGATCTGCAATCTAATATCTTTGCTCATGGAAAACAGAACTTTAACTTTTTTTTTTTTTAAGCTGTAATACTTTATTTGATACTGATGTGTCAGTTTTAAGATGGATTGGCATGTAAGGGTGCTGAATGGCACTGGACTTTCCCTCTCTGATCCTCTCAGACACTCACGCATATACAAACTACATAATCTCTTCAGCTCCCTTCCCATGTGGATGTTTTCTGGATTAATCGAGGCAAAACCCATGTCATCAAGTTAACAATTAAAAGTATTTCACTGGTTCTTATCTCTACTTATCTCATTTTCTAACAAATTCTTCTCTGTTGATCATTTACGGATGTACTTATAATTCTTTGTGCACATTTGCAGGTTTAGTATTTAGGGAATCGTTCTTATCCAACATTTTTTTTTTTGTTGTTTATAGTCTGTAAGTCTGTAAACTGTTTAACGTGCAAAGCTGAAATCCCACTTCCTTTTCCGAAACCAATGAACAGATTGCCGTCCAAAAGCATTCCAGTCTCTTTATCGCCTACTTTATATATTCACATCACCTACTTAATGCATTAAACTATTTTAGTGCTTCATAAGAAAAGACACAGGACACAGTGTTTTACAAACAGAGTGAAAATGATGTCAGACAGATGGAGTGAATCTGATAAACTAAATTCTTTAATGATTGCAACACCCATTGTGTGTGTGTGTGTGTATAGTTTCTGCATGTGACTGGAGAGGATTAGGGCAGCCCTGTGATGTGCTGTATTACGACGCTTTGAGTTAATGCACCGTAAGCCAGACATTTATCTCTGGAGGTTTTAGCCTGACTATGACTGCAAGTTGTCCTTGTGCAGTTTAGAGTTACAAAGCAATCCATTACAGACCTGACCACAAAAATGACTATTAATTATCATTACAGTAATTGATGGTGTTTGCTAAGGCTTACTTTGGCTAAGTGATTCAAACAAACCCCTGAACTTAATTATCAGGAGAATAGTTCACCAAAAATGAGTCTAAACAACCCTTTGAATGTCATTATATGGACAAAAAATATTTAAAAAAAAACATGTATTTTCTACTAAGTCTGCGTAAAAAGATTTTAATTTATTCTCATTTTTATGAAACAATATTGATTCTTAAATCCCAAGAATCGATTAATCTAGCCTGTTTTCAGTTAATGAATGGAACATCGTACCGTGCCTCTCAATCGCCTTATAAATCATAATAAGCTTTGTTCTTTGTTACTTTAATATGAAACAGTCTTAGATATCAAATTAAGTCCATTTTATTGCAGTATTCAAACAATAAATGCTGTTTTGGCACCGTTTAATGTGGAGTTGACAGATTGCTGTAGCGCCTCAGTTTAAAGGAGAAGTCCACTTCCAAAACAAAGATTCACATATAATGTACTCACCTCCTTGTCATCCAAGATGTTCTTGTCTTTCTTTCTTCAGTCGTAAAGAAATTATGTTTTTTTGAGGAAAACGTTTCAGCGTGTTTCTCCATGTAATGGACTGATATGGTGCCCCGTTTTTGAACTTCCAAAATGCAGTTTAAATGCGGCTTCAAATGATCCCAAATGCAGTTGTAAACGATCCCAGCAGAGGAAGAAGTGTGTTATCTAGCGTAACGATCAGTTATTTTAATATAAATAATACAATTTATATGCTTTTTAATGCCAAACGCTTGTCTTGTCTTACTTTGCCTGGACTGTTTTTTCCGGTTCATAACAGTTAGGGTATGTTGAAAATGTCAAGGTTTTTTTGTTAAGGGTGTTTGATCTTCTTTGTGTGTTCACTTTGCAAAGACTGGGTCGGTACTTCTGCAGTGATGTAGGATGATTTTGAAAAGATTTTTGAAGTTGATGGAGAAAATGCGATTGCAGTTCTTCTTGAGTCATAATACACAGAGTTCAGGGAGAGAAAGGCAAAGATCAGCGTTTGAGATTAAAATGTATTTAAATTGTATTCTTTTAATGAAAATGACCAATCTTTCGCTAGATAAGACCCTTCTTTCTTGGTTGGGATCGTTTACAACCTCATTTGGGATCGTTTGAAGCAGCATTTAAACTGCATTTTGGAAGTTCAAAATTGGGGCACCATATCAGTCCATTACATGGAGAAACATGCTGAAACGTTTTCCTCAAAAAACAATTTCTTTACGACTGAAGAAATAAAGACATGAACATCTTGGATGACAAGAGGGTGAGTACATTATATGTGAATCTTTGTTTTGGAAGTGGACTTCTCCTTCAAGAGAAGCGGCAGTGCAAAGCACATGTGAACTGATCATTTCCGCTTTAAAAGCGGTATGTGAAAAGAAAGAGTTTAACTTACCGAAATCCATATCTTGTCTAATGTAATCATTTAATCAGTGTTTCAGCCACAGAAAGACATCAGTAACAGCTTCGAAATCGAATCGTGAACTTTGTTTCAACACCCTTCCCTGTTTTCTTCATTATCTAATGCAAGGATATGCAACTTTGGTCCTGGAGTGCCAATGTCCTGCAGAGTTTAGCTCCAACCCTGAAAAAAATACTCACCTGCCTGTAGCCCTAGTAATTCTAAAGACCTTGATTAGCTTGTTCAGGTGTGTTTGATTACAGTAGGAGCTAAACTCTTCAGGACAGCAGCACACCAGGACCGACGTTGCCTATCCCTGATCTAATGTATTGTTTTTGTCTTGTGGATGATCAAGCCAGCCAAAAAAATTTGCAGTCGTCATGCACCATTATACATGCTCATACTAATATTTCAGGGCAGGAAAGTGCAGCTGGCTTGTGTGTGTTTTGTGCTTTAGTGTCAGTGTAGTTTTCAGTCCTGTTGTACACTAAACCATAGGTGACGACATCATTTCCAGAGCCTAGTAATCTCACATGGCACACAACAGACGATGAGAGGTTATCAAAAGGACAGAGTTTTTGGTGCTGCTTTTGGGGCTGTCACAATTCTTCAATTCCCCTTCGGTACTTAATTAAAAAAAAATCCTTGATTGTATTTTGCCCATGTCAAATAACTGGCAAAATACCGGAAGTGGCGCATTCACAGGCTGCATAACATATTTAACCCATTTAAAATCATAATAAAGCACAAGGCTATTGTGAATTCGCAAATGCCATGATTCAAATGAATATATGTGATGCAGGTTTCATGCTCTTTAATTATTTACATGCGTGAAGGTTATGTACTTGCGTATCAGAGCGGTTCCGTTCACAGTAAATGCTCCCCTTTATGAAAATTAACCATGGTTTTAAGCGTATAGTGTTAGTTCTGGCAGGTCACGTGAGTCAAGCTCTCATCAGCTGACTCTTAGCTGATCACATCTACCTATAGGAGTACAACACCTATCACAGCATTCCTATATAAGCTCTATTCAGCATTATCCAGCAACTTTTTCACTTGCTCAGGAGCAAAACACCCTTCTCCATCCCCAGCTCCTCCTTTTGCCACAGTCAGGACTTGGCTTCTGTTATTCCTCATTGAATCAGACTCCTTTTATCTGAATAATGTCTTATGCTTAAATATCATTACGTACATTAATGATGTCTGCTTTGTTCTGTTCTGTTTACCCTGGGGGGTTACTATTTCTGCTCTCCCTG
The DNA here is from genome assembly GCF_022985175.1 of Labeo rohita. Classification (NCBI taxonomy): domain Eukaryota; kingdom Metazoa; phylum Chordata; class Actinopteri; order Cypriniformes; family Cyprinidae; genus Labeo; species Labeo rohita. Next base: position 6,539,830 of record NC_066892.1, on the reverse strand, counting down.
CTCATTCATGACAGGCTGCACGGATGGGCAGAGAGTTTTTGCCCAGAACAGAACCATACTGTATGCTAAGTGTCCATTATTTTGACGATAGCTGACCTGACAGAATTATAGTAAAAGTGTAGTAACCATGGTTTTTTGCTGTGTTGATTACTATTTGTAAAACCACAGTTTGAACAGTTAGAATACCAAAACCATGGTTAATTTGTAGTTACCATGGTTTAACTATAGTATCAATGGTTTTATTTGTATTATTCGTTGTGTATTGTATTTATTTGTTATCGTTTACATAACATCATATTGATGTGAGTTTGGGTTTATTATAACATTCATCTGGGAACACAACATGTACCTTTTTGTCAGATTTGTAAAGTAAATAATTTATAAACCTGTGCAAACACAGGAGACAGGGTTGCCAGGTTTTCACAACAAAACCTGCCCAGTTGCTACTTAAAACTAGCCCAAAAGTAGCCCAGGGATCCCCTGTTAAAAATCGTGTTCCTGGGGTAAAATACACATTTTTTTTGGCTGGTAAAATTAGCATTCCAGGGACTAAATATTACATTAATGGGGTTGCGGACATAAAAAAAAACAACCCATGGCAACAGTGTTAAAGTAGCCCAATTCTGCAGACTTGGCAACACTGGCAGGAGAATACATCAATATCTTTCTCAATATGCTAACTGTTCATCGAAGTTTCAGAATAAGAGCTCAAACCCTCGCTCAAAGTTTTGATGTCCACATATTCAATAAATGACAGTGGCTGTAGCATTTCTGTTGTGAGGAAATGGACGAATATTAAAGATTAAGTGGACATTTGAAATAAATGTTGTTTAGTCCATATTAAACAAGGATTAGATCATGCAGTAAAGTGAAAAAAGACTATCTGCAGTCATTTGTTATAATGTGTAATGTACATTAGCTGTATTGTTTATAATACATGATGTATTTTAACAGTTTTGTTCAATAAACCCATATGATTACTTGCTTTTAAAGCTTTATTTGAACTAGTTATTATTGCCTCATTGCTAAGTAATTTTAAAGGCTGTTGTTTGCTTAGGTCTATTTTTATTATCACAAAAAAAAAAAAAATTATAATTATCTGATTAATCGTCAGAATAATCGACTGATTACTCAATTACCAAAATAATCATTTGTGACAGCCCTAGTTGCTTTTTAGGTGTCTATCAAATCAAATTAGATTAAATGTAAATTAATTTATTATATTAATGGCCTGATTTTAATTGTGAAATGATTTAGTCAGTCTAAAAGGAGTCTGTTATTTCTTTTCTTCTGCAGTACCTCATCACTCTCTCGTCTTTGTCTTGTTTCTGGCTCTATTGATTAGTTTATTATCTCCTTGACTGCATTTAGTGATGTAAAGGTCAGTCTGACCCTTCTGCTTTTGGTTTATACAGTGCAGAGACGTCCAAATCTGTGTCTAGAGATGTTTCTGTGGCCTTACACATTAGGAAACTAGGAAACATTAGTGTAGATGATTAAAATAATGTTTTGTCTTGTAAATATCCTGTTTCACTCTAAAATATGTTGCACACGTTAATTTGTGTTTTCTTTTTTTGACCTATTAGTTTACTGAGGAAATGCAATAGACAGCATTCATTTTCAGTTGTCAGAATGATGGAAAGCATTTTGCGTCAATGCTTTTGAAAAAGATAAACAACATGTAAAGTTACATGTGGATGCGATTACATCTAATATGCAGCCTTTGTGATTATACTGCAGTGTTTCTCACATGGCTCAAAATGATATTATGAGGCTCTGTTAGTGGATGTGCCAGAAATTTGTTGTTTATTAATCCTAAATGATTAATCTCAGAAGACCCAAGGGGTTTTTTTTGGTCGCTGGTTCACACATCTGTCAGAGTTCAGTTAGCGGTAGCTGTTGGAGCCACAGACATCATTTCAATCCTGTATGTGCACATGAGTAATTTTGCCAGAATCCAATTAGAGAGCCGTTAAAGGGGATTACGGCGCACTTAGTCCTGCTCTCCCTGAACCTGATTAAAGGGTTTATAGAGCTTTTACAGTGTTGTGCTTTACAGACAGGTTTAAACCCGATGAGCTTGAGAAGATCGGCCCAACATTGGTTTTTCTGCTTCATCCGGCACTGTGCTTGAGGCTTAACACACTGAACCTGTTGCTGACGGGTTCAGATCCATCTCTGGTCTTGTGAGCAGAGATTTATCTGGTAAACCTCTGAGATTAGAGAGGTATGTGCGTGTTTCTGAAACGTAGCCTATTTTTGGACCGTTGAGATTGCATTGTGACATTATTTGGATCATGTTCAGAATATTCTTAGAAAAGTCATTTGCATTACTGTACGGCAGAAAATGATCATATATTATTTAAATCGTGACCCTGGACCACTGAACCTGTCGTAAGTAGCACGGGTATATTTGTAGCAATAGCCAACAATACATTGTATGGGTCAAAATTATAGATTTTTTTTTTATATGCCAAAAATCATTAGGATGTTAAGTAAAGATCATGTTGCGTGAAGATATTTTGTAAAATTCCTACCGTAAATATATTAAAACTTAATTTTTTAGTAGTGATACGCATTACTAAGAACTTAGTAATACTTGGACAACTTTAAAGGTGATTTTCTCAAATATTTAGATTTTTTTGCACCCTCAGATTCCAGATTTTCACATAGTTAATAATAATATTGTCCTATCCTAACAAACATGCATCAGTGGAAAGCTTATTTATTTAGGTGATGTATAAATCTCAGTTTCAAAAAATGGATGCTTATGACTGGTTTTGTGGTCCAGGGTCACAGATTGTAAAGTAAATTTAAGTAAAATTGTATAGTGTAATCATGGTTGTTTTTTATGATAACAGGATGAACAGGATGATTTTCATTAATTAGATCGATCAAAATAATGAGAATTTTTTACAGAACTAAGAATTTGGCAGGTGGAATATGCTTTATTGTTAAAAATGTTGTGTGAAAATTAGGGGAATTTTTTAATAAAAATGGTGTAGTTTTTTTTTTTTTTTTTTTTTTTTTTTTTTTTTTATGAAATCTTTCTTAAATTAATGGAAGCAAGTTTCCGCCACTGAATAAAAATAAAAAATAAAGAAAAAGGTAATTGCGACTTTATCTCACAATTTTTTTTTCTCTCAGAGTTGCTTGATACACATGTGTAATTCTGATTTACTAAACTCTAAACTCACAATTCTTACTTTTTTCTTGCAATTACGAGTTTATATCATGCAATTCTCTGAAAAAGTTAGAATTGCCTGTTTATATCTCGCAATTCTGAGAAAAAAAAATCATAATTCCAAGTTTGACTCAAGCAATCCTGAGGAAAAATCAGACTTTATCAGAGTTTATCTTGTAATTCTGACTTTTTAATTCGCAATTGCAAGTTTATATCTCACAATTCTGAGGAAAAAGTCAGAATTGCCTGTTTAAATCTCAAAATTCTGACTTAATTTCTCAGAATTGTGAGTTTATATCTTGCAATTCTGACCTTATAACTCGCAGTTGCAAGTTTATATCACACTATTTTGAGAAAAAAGTCAGAATTGCAAGTTTGTATCAAGCAATTCTGAGAAAAAAAGCTCAGAATTGCCTGTTTATATTTTGCAGTTCTGACTTAATTTTTCAGAAATATGAGTTTATATCTTGCAATTCTGGCTTTTTAACTCACTATTGCAAGTTTATATCTCACAGTTTTGAGAAAAAATGTCAGAATCGCAGGTTTGTATGAAGCAGTTTTGAAAAGTCAGAAATGCAAGTTTATATCTTGCAATTCTGATTTTTTTACTCACAATTGCAAGTTTAAATCTTACAATTTTGAAAAAGAAGTTAAAATTGCAAGTTTGTATCAAGCAGTTTTGAGAAAAAAAGTCAGAATTGCCTGTTTATATTTCACAATTCTTACCTCATTTCTCAGAATTGTGAGTTTATATCTTGCAATTCTGATGTTTAACTCGCAAGAGCAAGTTGATATCTCACAATTTTAACAAAAAAGTTGCAATTGGTAGTTTGTAGCAAGCAATTCTGGGAAAAAAAGTTGGAATTGGCTGTTTATATCTTGTAATTCTGACTTTATAACCCGTAGTTGCAAGTTTATATCTTAGTTTAGAGAAAAAAAGTCAGAATTGTTAAGATAATAAAGTTATAAACTAAAGCAAATCTAAGAAAAAAGTCAGAATTATGAGCGGAAAATTTAAATTAACTTTTTTTATTTTGTTTTTTATTCAGTGGCAGAAATAGACTTCCATATATGAAGTTATGATTTTTAATACACAAGTTTAAATCTGACTTGTAACATTTCCTAATCCCATTCCTCTTTCTTCCCATCGAAAAAGCCAAAAATAAATAAATAGTGTTATCTGTTGAGATTTGAGAGCAATGCGGTTTAAACGATTTTAAAGCTTATGGTTTGTTTATCTTGTTGAGTTTGATCCGTGGAGGTTGAGGATTCGTCATTGGAGAATATTATGTCATTGTTCTCAGTCCAAGTGGTTTCTGGTGCCTTTGGCCCCGGTCGCGCATTCGTCCCTGTGGGGCTCCGGTTGTGAGTCGTAATTAAAGATCTAATGGGAAATCGGGGTGCTGACCTGTCTTCCTTTTTGTAACCACATCCGGATGGAGATTTAGGCACTGATTGTTTAGGACCTGATTACCAGCGTATCCTTGTGGTCCAGTCCCCCACTACGCGGAAGGAAGGCATTTGGGCCCCCTGTGGACACCACATATGTTTCAGGCTACATGTGCCAGTCGACTGACGCATCGCAAATCTCTACGGCAACCTCCGCCGTGCCGGAACTGGAGGGAGGCACGTGGTGTTCAGCATCAGAGTTTGAGCTCACCAGATCTGTCAAGGTCACAGTAAACAGTCCACTCAGCACAAACACGCTCATTCAGAGCCCCGTGAGAAAAAACTCACGACTATAAACATTACCGTACAGCCCCATCAACAACCCAACACTTCCTGCTGTGTCATGCAGCCATGCTGTATTCTTCACAAGATTAAAGTCTTTGCACAGTCATGCTCCAAAAAACAGAATTTGCAGGGCTGTAGTGAAGATTTCAGTTCTCTGATATGTTTTTTTAGATTTTTGTTGTTTTTTTTTTTGCATTTTTTTTTCTTCTAATAAGAGCAAAGCTCATTTATTTATATTTGTTTAAGCATATCTTATATTTTGACATGCAAGTCTATTTTTATTTTATGTATATATTTTTCTTTATTTGATCATACAAATATTTATTTATTTATCTGTTTATTTATTTATTCATATATTTATTGATTTAAGTCTAAAATTCTTTCTCCAAGCAAATATATTTGGCCAAGCATGTATTTTTTTGCATTCATTCTTTCTTTGTTTCTTTCTTTCTTTTTCTTTTTCTTTCATTTATTTTATTTTTATTTTATTTTATAATTTTATTTTTTATCTATCCATCCTCAAATTTTATTTTATTTTATTTTATTTTATTTTTTTATTTTGTTTTATCTATCTATCCTCTATTTGTATTTTTTATTTTATTTATATATTTTTCCTCAATTTTATCAAGCAAATTTATTTTTATTTAATTTTTTCTGTATTTGGCCAAGTATATATCCTTTGCATTTAATTTTAATTTTTTTTTTTTTTACATTTTATTTTATGTATTTTATTTTATTTTTTTATCTGTCCATCCTCTATTTTTTTATTTATATATATTTTTTTCTCCATTGAGCAGATTATTTATTTTTATTCTATTAATGTTTTCTCTATTTGGCCAAGCATACATCTTTAGAATTTTATTTTATTTTATTTTATTTTATCCATCCTCTATATTATTTTATTTATATATTTTCCCTCCATTTTGTCAAACAAATTTATTTTTATTCAATTTTTTTGTCTGTTTGGCCAAGCATATATCTTTTGCATTTTATTTTATTTTATTATTTTCTGTTTTTTTACTTCTTTGTTAATCTATCCATCCTCTATTTTTATTTTATTTACATATTTTTCCTCCATTTTTTAAAGCAGTTTTTTTTTATTCTTTTGTGTATTATTATTATTATTATATACTTACAGTATATATTACATATATTATTAACATTAATGCAACTTAAAAAGTAGATCGTAGCAAACACTTTGCCAAGGTCATGGGTTCAATTCCCAAGACAGGGAATGCATTAACCGATAAAAATTGTGAATTAATTTCTCTTCATCCATTATTTATATATAAAGCACGTAATTAGTTACTTCCTATGTAGTCCAAATCGGTCAGATATGCGTGTCTATTTCAGTTTAGAAGTCTGTAGACATTGAGGCAACTCAATTTGGAACAGAACCACAATCTGACAACCAGACTGTCAAACTAACCAACCAGAGATTGTGCTTAGTGTAAGAAACGTCTGCCAGCGCAATGAAACAAGAGCTCAAGCGAGACACGGACGTCCTGAATAAATCTGGTGTCCTCAGACGTCCAGAAGCTTTTGTGTATTTTCTAGAAGTCAGTAAAGTATGATAATGGCTCCAATCTTCAATGACTGACCTTAAAACAGACTGTCTACTGACCTTCTGTGGAAAGAGAAAGATGGAAATCTCTCAAAGCGTGGGGAGGGTGGAAAGAAAGATGGGATGTGCCGATTTTTGAGTTAGCGGTTCGTGTGAGTTAATGCATTTGTTTATAGGTGTGTGTGTTATACATTAAAAGAGAGTAAAAGGCAGGAGACAAGATTAAAGGAAGGATTAGAAGTGACCTTGAAGTGTCTCAGAGGTGAAAAAAGGCAGACAAGAACGTCCACACATCGTCACGTCTCTCCAGAGGTCTGCTTTTTAATAGTGTTTCCCTGTTCGTGCTGTATCTGATACTCTATTGAGTGATCTGGTTGTGACGCCCTTGAGATCTGGAGCCTCGGCACAGACTTAACAGTCTGATTTTGACAAAACCTCTGTTCTAAACACAAGTGAACAGCACACTGTGTGTTACTATTATTTTATTTTATTTTGCCTGTTTTATGCCTGCTAGGTTTTATTTTTTATTTTATTTTATTTTATTTATGCCTGCTATGTTTTATTTTGTTTTGTTTTGTCTTGTTTTTTCTCACTTTTCTCACATTTTATTTTATTTTTATTATTCTATTTTGTTTTGTTTTGTTTTATTTTGTCTGTTTTGTTTTGTTTTATGTCTCCTAGGTTTTTTTTGTTTTTTTTTTTTTATTTATGCTTGCTAGGTTTTATTTTGTTTTGTCTTGTTTTTCTCACTCCAAGGTTGTATTTTTTATTTTATTTTATTTTATTTTGTCTGTTATATTTGTTTTATTTTGTTTTGTTTTATGTCTGCTAGGTTTTATTTTATTTTATTTTATTTTGTTTTATTTATTTTATTTTATTTTATTTTATTTTATTTTATTTTGTTTGTTTTATGCCTGTTTAATGCCTGCTAGGCTTTATTTTATTTTATTTAATTTTATGTGTGTGTGGGTGTATAATAAATAAAGAAATAAATAAATATATATATATATATATATATATGTACATATATATATATATATATATATATATAGGAAGCTGACTAGTTTTTATAACAGAGCTACAGAGGCATAGTTGTCTTTCTTCATGAGATTGCAGTCTTTTAACCCCTTAGGCTGGAGTTTATCTGCTCTGCACAAGTCAAACATTCATGATGAGTCATCAGTACACATGCTCATTAGGAGCCGCTAATGAACAGGAAGCCTAGTGTGCGATACCACTGGTGGTCTGTTTGTACAATACAAACTGTATGTCTGTCAGACAAAATATTACAGTGAATGAGCATCAAATAGAATGACATTTGCATACAGCGCTCGCCTTCGGCCAGACACACACACACTGTGTAAATATGCAGATGCAGTCATGAAAGATTGGCCAGTGGACTGCATGTGCACAGTCCCATTGTACATAACGACGTGCTTAACGTGCGTTTTTGTGTTACTGTCATGGTGACGAACTTCAGCACTCAAGACAACAGAGTTTGCTTCAAATGTCTGTGACCAGTGTGGTGTTATTCATGCAGCTACAATGTTTATAAGATCTAACCTAACTTTAAGTGTTACTCTGATCTGTGGGTTTTGATAATGCCTGCTGGGTCTATTATTTTATTTTATTTTACTTTATTTATTACTTTACTTTATTGTTTTTCTTTTTTTTTTTTCATTTATTTTATTTTATGCCTGTTTTATTTTTATGCCTTTTTATTGTGTTTTATGCCTGTCAGGTATTTTTTATTATTTTATTTTATTTATTTTTATTTTATTTTTTATGCCTACCAGGTTTTGTTTTTGTTTTGTGCCTGTTTTATTTTATGCCTGTTTTGTTTTGTTTTATTTTGTTTTATTTATGCCTGTTTTATTTTGTTTTATGTCTGCATGTTTTGTTTTGTTTTGTTTTATTTATGCCTGTTTTTTTTTTGTTTTTTTATGTTCGCCAGGTTTTGCTTTGTCTTTGTTTTGTGCCTGTTTTTGTTATATGCCTGCCAGTTTTTATTTTATTTTATTTTATTTTATTTTATTTCATTTTATTTCATTTTATTTCATTTTATTTCATTTTATTTCATTTTATTTCATTTTATTTCATTTTATTTTATTTTATTTTATTAATGCCTGTCAGGTTTTATTTTATTATGTTTTGGTTTGGCTTGTTTTTGTTTTATGTTTCTTACCAATTTCAATCAAATACCAATTATTAATAATAATACTTAAAGGCTCCATGTCATTGTTTAAATTATAATAATAATTAATAAATAAATAATCAATAATTAATTATTTTTAATAATAATCCCAATAAAATGATAATTAAAACAATTTGGTAGTATTATTATTATTATTGCATGAATAATACATTATTATGATGATGATGATGATTATTATTATTATTATTATTATTATTATTATTATTTAAACAAGGACATGGTGCCATCCAGTAGGCCCCTTATGGCAGTGCCAAATTATGATTTATTTATTTATTTATTTGTTTATTTATTTATTTATTTATTTATTTCATTTTGGGCTTGCCTATTTATTTATTTTTGCATTTTTTGGCCTGCATTTCATCAACCCAAATAGATTTAAATATTAAAAAATGAGCTCAAACTCTATGAGAAAGTTCTCCAGTTTGTTAGAGAGATTCCCAGTTCTTCAAAAATATTTTGCATAGACAATCAACAGGCATAGGCAGATTAAAAAAGTAGGCCTTCTGAGTATTTACCCAAATGTTATGATGTTTACATTTAGTTAGTTGTTTTGGTGGGTAATCCATCCTTATCAACAACACATGCCGTTTTAGGGGGAAAAAAACCACACACACAATTAATCAATAAAAGCAGTTCCCCATTGACCCCTGTCTGTCAGACGGACATTAAAAGTGAATTTCCCTGTAGAATTTGGCTGAAGGAAATTGCAACAAGTTGATACGTTTCAGCTTCACCGTTTCCTGGTCGCAGACGTTGCTGAGCTCCGCAATCACGACTAAAACACATTTACATTCCTCAATTCTTTTAACCCACAAGACCTTTATTGGAAACACGCTGTCTAAATCCGATCCGGTCCCAATCTGAGACGGAAGGCGTGGTTTAATGGTCTAATCATGAGCATCTAATCTGGCTCTTTCTCTGTATTAGAAAGGTCATACATTGTGCAGTGTTGGCCGAGTGGACGCGCACGTCTAAAGAATTTTTGCTCTTATCATTTCTGCTCCGGACAGATTCTAGGAAGTACTAATCCTCTAATGGGATGGCATTGACTCGTGGCATCGATTGCGTGTTTGTCTGAAGGAGGGGATTCCTCGGGGACGCCAGCAGAATGTGTTTCTGCTCCGCTTCGCCTGTTTTGATAACATTGTTCAAACAGCGTGTCCTCGACCCTGTTTCCGACGTCACGCTTTTCAGTTGAACGAGAGCACTTCATTCAAATAACACAGCTGCCGACCACTTGAAGATAGAGGACAAGAGATCATTGAGAGGAGAGTCACAAGTTGTCTGTTTTTGTAGAAATGCACTAAATATACAGCCATTCCTAAACTCACCAATTTCAGGATTTGTTCATGTTTATTTTTTATAGTTATGCCACAGAACATGTATTTTGTTGAATTTTATTTAATTTAACTGAATTTAATTGAATTTTATTGGATTTTATTTTAATAATAATAATAATAACAATAATACATAAAGGCTCTGTGTCATTGTTTAAATAATAATAATTTTTAACAAATAATAATAATAATAATAATAATAATAATAATTATTATTGTTATTATTGTTATTATTATCATCATTATTATTATTATTATTATTATTATTATTATTATTTAAATAATGACATGGAGCCTTCAAGTATTTAGAACTGTTATTTAATTTAATTTAATTTTATGTTTATTAATAATAATAATAATAATAATAATAATACACAAAGGCTCTGTGTCATTGTTTTTTTATAATAATAATTTATAAATAATAATAAAATAATAATAATAATTATTATTATTATTATTATTATTATTTAAATAATGACAGAGCCTTCAAGTATTTATTAACAATGACAATATTTCTTAACAACATGAATAATAATAATATTTATTATTATTGAATATTACTGATTAATAATAATAATTATAATATTTATTATTAATTCAATAATAATATTTCTTAACAACAACATCAACAATAATAATAATAATTATTATTATTATTTAAATTGACATGGAGCCTTCAAGTATTTCTTAATTAATAATAATAATAATACTTATTATTATAATTATTATTATTATTATTAATATTAATATTGTTATTATTTAAATTATGACCTTTAAGTATTTCTTAATAATAAAAATATTTCTTAATAATAATAATAATAATAATAATGTTTATTTTATTTGATTTGATTTGATTTGATTTGATTTGATTTTATGTTTCATAATAATATTTGATAACAAGAACTAAAATGCTTTTGAACACACTCCTTTATTTTAGAAGTTATATTTTATTAATAATAGTACTAATAAATACTAATTATTGTAATACTTATATAATGTATAATACTTATTTTTAGAATTATTATTATTGTTATTATTTCAATAATAATAATATAATAATATATTTTTATAATAATAAATATATTTTTTGTCTGGTTATATTTATTATTTATTTTACTTTTTACAAAATATGCAGTCATATCAAGACGGTGTTTACTTGCAACAAATACATTTTTTATTTATTTTATTTATTTTTTTTTTTTTTTATTGTTGTTTAACATGATTTTTGGACATGTACCATGGTATTACCATGTTTTTAGGGGTACATTTACAGTCAAACCATACTGTTTTTCTGAAATAGACCGTAAACTTTGAAGTTATATAAGTTTATATAACTTATAAGGATAAAAAATGAAAAACTTTCAAGAAAATGTTTTTCTTGTTTTGGTTCCCACGGACTTTCATTATATTTTTTGTCAGTAGGAACTGAAACAGTTCAAGCCAGCATTCTTCAAAATATGCTTGAGAAATATCTTCTTATATTTTGCAAAATATCTTATACATTTCCACAATAGACTGACTGCATGATTTCACTCCGTCTCGTCCCTGCATGCCGCTCTGGCTCGCGTGGTCCAGTCATTTGGGATGTGAATTGGGTCAAACGTGTTTCCTGTGTTCTCCATTCATGCAAACACGCACCTCATCACCCAGACCCACACCGAAAAATCTCTCTGTTGCACACACCTGGGACGTTTGGCCTTTTGATGTGGCCCTCTGTCCACATGAGTGAAGATCGTAGTTCACTTCAGAGATGCTATGTGTGGCTCAAAAACAAAACAGAGATGCAGACTGTTCACTAAATTATAGCAATGGTGCCAGAATCCTTTTTTAGGGGGACCACTGGGAATCCAAAGAAAAGAAAAACACTTAAAAAGTTTAAAATGTGTTTGCCTAGGTTAGCGAGGAGACATTAAACTAAGACAAAGCAAAGTTTATATTGTGGATTTTAGCACTGTTAGAACTCGACGTCATGTTTATTATAATACACCTTCAGTCTGTTCAGGTAACAGCTGAGCACTTTGTCAAAATCAACACAGAACGGATCAGTTTATTTCTCAGCAGTGAGAAGAATCTGGAGACGGTCAGCAGCATTGAGCGCTTTTATCATCTTTAGCAATAAAGATGATGGATGAATCTGTTTGTTTTGTGTAAAATCTATTTGGCAGCCACAAACCACCACACTTACTGGGCTTCAAACTGACTTTTAAAGAAAACTTGCCTCAAGCAGTTTTTGCTTTAAGCAGTTATTTTTCCATTGAGAAATGCAAATAGTTTGTTTGTTCATGGTACCTTGAACGTGTCACAATTGAATGTAGGTTACAGCAATACTTGATTGAATCTATTTTATTTTATTTTATTTTTATTTTTATTTTTATTTTATTTTATTTTATTTATTTTATTGTTTTATTTTATTATTGTTTTTCTCCACTGTCCTATTCATTAAAGGCAAAAGGCCCTTTAAATCCTAATGTAACTTTTCCCAATACAATTTTTTCTTTTTTTAATTTAATTTAATTTTTCCATTATTTTAAATTATTTTATTTTATGTTGATATTTTTATTTACTTTATTGTTTTATTTTATTATTGTTTTTCTCCTATTCATTAAAGGCAAAAGGCCCTTTAAATCCTAATGTAACTTATCCTAATCAGATTTCTGTCATTTTAAAAATGTATTTTATTTTATTTTGTTATTTTTATTTATTTTATTGTTTTATTTTATTGTTGTTCATCACTGTCCTATTCATTAAAGGCAAAAGGCCCTTTAAATCTATATGTAACTTTTGCTAATCAAAGTTCTGTCATTTTAAAAATTATTTAAAAAAATTTGTATTCATTTTTATTCATTTTATCGTTTTTTTATTTATTTAAAATATATATATATTTTTATTTTTCTCCACTATTGCATTAAATGCAAAAGGCCTTTTAAATCCAAATGTAACTTTTCCTAATCAAATGTGTCATTTTTTTATAAATTATTTTATTTTTTGTTATTTTTATTTATTTTATTGTTTATTTTAAAATTAATTAATTTATTTATTTATTTTTAATTTAAAAAAAATTCTCCACTGTTGCATTAAATGCAAAAGGCCCTTTAAATCCAAATGTAATTTTTCCTAATTAAATTTTGTCTTTTTTTAATTTCATTTTTTCATTGTTTTGTTTTGTTATTTTTAATTTTATTTATCTTATTATTTTTTTCTCCACTGTCCTATTCTTTAAAAGCAAAAAAGGCCCTTTAATTCCAAGTGTAACTTTTCCTAATCAAATGTTGTCTTTATTTTTTTAATTTCAGGCTGAGATGTTTGGTGAAACAGTTGGAGAGAGGTGAAGCTTCTGTTGTCGACTTAAAGAAAAACCTAGAATATGCTGCGTCCGTTTTGGAGTCTGTCTACATTGAAGAAACAAGGTAAACACAACACATACATTATGAATTTCTCTTGCCTTTTTTCTTTTGGCAAAAATATTAAATCAACAAATCTGGGGTCAGATCTGGAGTCACATATATCAGAGGTATATGTTAGTTCCTAGAATGTGTTTAATCTCTAAAGCTGCTCTTAAACCCCTATTTGAAATAAAAATGCAAATGGAAGAGGGATTGCATGTGTTTCCTCACTGCATTTGATGTGTTTTTATTCAGTTGTTTAGAAAGAAAAGGAAACATTGGCAAAGGAAATGTGCCCTGCATCAAATTAAATGCAAATTTTGCATCATTCACTCACCCTCATGTTTTTCCTAATGTGTTTGATTTACTTTTTCCAAGAACCACAAAAGGAACATTTTGCTAAATCTACCTATTTTTGTTGTTGTTGTTGTTTTCTATGCACTTGTAATGAATAGGGAGCTTTCAGGCATCAAAATGGATGTAAAATGCTGTAAAAATAACATAAACATAATCCATAGAAGTTTGTGTGCCATGTTGTGTTACCCACATCATACTTTTATGAGAAGAACAGACCAAATTAATTAACAGAAAGTGTTGATGGCCTCCCTAGCTCTTTTCGGCATGTTTCAGAAGAGTTCATGAGAAAATTAGCAATGCCAAATTTTTGAAATCTTTTCAATTCCAAACTTGTCAAAGAACCATTTGATTCTGTTCACAAGACCAGTTTCAATAATTAATTTGTAAATCAGATTGAGTTTGAGTTCACACGAGCAACTGAACATGTGGTATGACATAAAAAGACACAATTATGAAATTGAAATGATGAAATACTAATAGTTAAACTTGTCTGTCATAATTATGACTTTATCTCATACTTTTGACTAGTTTGTCATTAGTATGTCAATTACAACTTAGTCACAATTATTACGTATCTCATAATTATGATCAATTTTTACATTTTGTCCATTTTGACTTGTAATAATTTAATCTTTTATCTCATAGATATGACATGTCATGTAACTTTTTTGTATTGGAATAATCATTCAGTATGTAAGTTTCGACTGGCACAATTATGTCTTTTTATCTTATAGTTTTGACTTTTTGTCAGTTGTGACTTGTCATAATTCGTCTTTTATCTCATTATGATGTCATAATTTTGACTTTTTTTGTATCAGAATTATCATTCTGTATATCAACTCACAATTATGTCTTTATCTCATATTTTGATGGTCAATTTTGACTTTTTGTCAGTTTTGACGTCATAGTTTGTCTTTTATCTAATTTTGATGTCGTAATTTTGACAATTCACAGTTCAACTCACAATTATGTCTATTTATTTCATAATTTTGACGTTCAGTTTTTTTGACTTTTTGTCAATTTTGACATGTCATAATTCCATCTTTTATCTCATAATTATGACGTCATCATTTTGACTTTGTCAGTTTTGACTTGTCATAATTTGTCTTTTCTCATTGTGACGTCATAATTTTGACTTTTTTGTATCAGAATTATCATTTGGTATGTCAACTGTCATAATTCTATTTTTTTTATCTCATAATTTTTACTTGTCATAATTTAGTTTTTTATCTCGCAATTTTGACGTCATAATTTCAACTTTTTTAATCAGAGTTATTCAATATGTCAGTTTCCGCTGTCACAGTTATGTCTATTTATTTCATAATTTTGACGTTTAGTTTTGACTTTTTGTCAATTTTGACATGTCATAATTCCGTCTTTTATCTCATAATTGTGACGTCATCATTTTGACTTTTTGTCAGTTTTGACGTCATAGTTAGTCTCTTATCTCATTATGACGTCGTAATTTTGCCTTTTTTGTATCAGAATTATCATTTGGTATGTCAACTGTCATAATTCTATTATTTTTTTTTTTATCTCATAATTTTGACTTGTCATAAATTTGTCTTTTATCTCATAATTTTGACGTCATAATTTTGACTTTTTTAATCAGAATTATTCAGTATGTCAGTTTCCACGGTCACAATTATGTCTATTTATCTCATAATTTTGACGTTCAGTTTTGACTTTTTGTCAGTTTTGACATGTCATAATTCCGTCTTTTATCATATAATTGTGATGTCATCATTTTGACTTTTTGTCAGTTTTGACTTGTCATAATTCGTCTTTTATCTCATTATGACGTCATCATTTTGACTTTTTTGTATCAGAATTATCATTTGGTATCTCAACTATCAGAATTCTATATTTTTTTATCTCATAATTTTTACTTGTCATAATTTAGTTTTTTATCTCGGAATTTTGACGTCATAATTTCGACTTTTTTAATCAGAATTATTCAGTATGTCAGTTTCCGCGGTCACAATTATGTCTATTTTTAATTTTAACATTTTCTGTCACAGTTATGACTTATCTTAGAATTATGATATTGTCAATAAGTGTGTTTTTTTTTTTATTGTGGTGATATGTGCTTTCATATAAAGGTATGTTTAGGATATCAAATATGTTCGTTTGTATTTGTCTTTGAAGAAGAATTGTATATTTTTATCTCTTTCTTTCCATCACTTTTGCTCAGAGGCGTTCTGTCTGAAATTTCATCTGACGTGATCGAAAGTGACATGACTTACCCGTTTAGTGTCTTCAGACAGCAATCGTGTCTTATATATGTGTGTGTGTTCCTGCAGGCGGTTGGTGGACACAGAAGATGAGCTCAGTGACATCCAGTCCGACTCTGTTCCCTCAGAAGTGCGCGACTGGCTGGCGTCAACTTTCACACGTCAGATGGGGCTGATGTTGAGACGGTCGGAAGAGAAGCCACGTTTTCGCAGCATCGTGCACGCGGTGCAAGCTGGAATATTTGTGGAAAGGTGCGTGAGCAACCCTATAGGCCTCCCACGTGGAATAGATGGAAACCTTTGAAGAACTGATAAAGAGCTGATACATTTTAAGCAGGGCCTGACATGTAGATTGATCAGGACTGACCTGTGACCGTGCTGTGCATTTCCTGTCTAGTCTCATATTCCCAGCACCGCATGCTCCTAAAATATTAATGTTAAAGGGCAGCTGGAGTGAAACAAGGGATTTCCCAGGTTTTTTTTTATTTCCAAGAAGCTCTGACAGGAGTGTGTTATCTCTTTCTGACAGGATGTACCGACGGACGTCCAACATGGTTGGGCTGAGCTATCCACCCACCGTGATCACGGCCTTGAAGGTAATGAAATGGGCCAATCAGATTCTAGGTTGTGACCTCAAATGCACATATGCACAAACAAACGCACAACCTGGTCACAGCATGAATGCAAAACGTGTGAATGCGACACGTTTTGAATGCACAGTAGCTTATGTGAGAAACAACAAGGGGGAGATGGCAAAATCAAACAGTCTCCAGGCAAACAGCCCTGTTTAATCAACCGAAGTGCACAATTGATCTTTCCCTCGGCCAGCTGGGTTACCTCGCACACACACGCATGGTTTGGACAAGCCAGACAGATTTTAGCCTCTTTTTCGGATAGTTGTCTAATAGAATGCAGCATATGTGGACAACACAGATTTCTTGGTAACAGTTTACAATAAGGCTCATTAGTTAACATGAATAAAGAATGGACAATACTTCTACAACATTTATTGGGGGTTCAAGCGTTTAGCGGATCGGTGATCTTGGCGTAAAACTGATCGTGCAGACCAAACCGTAAGTTGTAGAGACTTGAATCTTGGAGGGATGGTAGTACTCACACCGCCTACAACATGGCCAAGGCTCGCCCCAACTGGCCTGATGGGGGCGCTACAGCCAATCAAAAGTATGAAATCGCTTCTAAACCATCAATCGCAGACTCAAGTGTCTTTATGTCTTTATGTTTATTCCTTGGCTCACGCCAAATCAAACGTGAGCTTGGCAAAATTTTTGAATATTTCGCATTTTTTGGAAAAAGCTACTTTTGCAAACTAGTCCTAGGTTTTTCACCCGATCGGAACCAAACCAGTGCAGAAAGATTCTTTGGAGAGTGAATATTGATAATTAACAAAAAAAGTTGAACTTTCGACTCACCGTCGCAAAGGGACGCCAAAATGTTCGAAAGGGGCAGGGCTACTTTTAGTAAAATGCCTATAACATCCGAACGGAATGGGATATCTCCACCAAGTTCAATCTGAGGTCACAGGAAAAGAATCACTGAGCATGGCCACTTGGTGGTGCTATAAGAGAGAAAAAACATAAACATGGCTATAACTGCACAACCATTTGTTCTATCAACATGAAAATCTGTGTGCATGGTCTTGGTCCGAAGTGCCACAGGTGTCTACATAGACATTTACGTATCTCAAAAAACATGGGCGCCATTAGCCAACAAATTTTGAGCACCTGTTAGACAAGGTTAATGTAGGCCGGAATGAAACTCGGTGGGCCTGTGCGTCTCACGGCCTGAGAGGTCTGAGAGAAATTTGAATGAAATCAGCCACAGGGAGGCGATATTGCATTTTTCATTGCACGGTTTTCGCACATACGTGTGATAATCGTATCATACGATAGAACTCCTCATTCCAGACAACTTTGCCTCTAGAACCTCTGCTGTTAAATGATTGAGAAGATGTAAAAAAAAAAACTACTTTTGCGAACTAGTCCTAGGTTTTTCTCCCAATCTAAAGGATCCAATTTTCTGAAGGATCATGACACTAAAGATTGGAGTAATGATGCTGAAAATTCAGCTTTGCATCACAGAAATAAATTACATTTTAAAATATATTCAAATAGAAAGCAGTTTTTTTCAAATTCTAATAATTTTTTCACAAAATTGCTGTTTTTGATGAGCTTTAGACTTAAAAAAAAAAAAAAACAACAACTTGCCAACCTGAAAACTTTTGAATGCTGGTGCATTGCAAAATATGCTGATTTTAATCCTTTTCTCCACATGAAATTATAGTCCAAATTATACACCCGGCTATCTGCTGTGATTCGATCACGAATGCCATTTCAGAGCTGTTATCAGCCGCATCTGTTCTCCTATCAGCTTCTCATTCATTTTTGATTTCAACAATTTGTAGCAGGACGCCTTAGAGTTACTCCCTTTTGTCATTTCAGTCATAAGTCTATAATCTCTTAAAATATTCTTTTGTTCTGCTACCCATTGTAATTCTAAAATTCTAGCCATCTGCACTAAAAGTGATTGTCTAAGATATTCTTGTAAGGCTGTGTTTTGAATATCAAATCATATACTATTCTTACTAACCCTTTTACAGTGTCAAATGAGCAAAAGTGACTGTAAGCTAGTCTTAAACATCTAATTTTTTGAACATACAGTATTTGTAAACACCAAAACCCATTTTAATTCTACATGCAACACAGCACAAACCTTTTTTCTGATGTGTGCATGAAAGTCAATGTGGCGTCCTAGTGGTTAAGCCTCAAGGCTGGTATCACAAAGGGTGAAGGTTCAAACTTTGGAAATGGAATTTAGCTCTCCTGCAGTCCCTTATAATTCCTGTGCCCTTGACTGAGTCAATTTGCTTCTCATTGCTTAATACGCAGGTAAATGTATAAAGTGTCTACTTAGTGAGAAGGATAAGTCACAGAATACTAAAACAGATGTTCCTTTCAAACAATAGCTGTAATTTGCTGGCTC
The DNA here is from genome assembly GCF_022985175.1 of Labeo rohita. Classification (NCBI taxonomy): domain Eukaryota; kingdom Metazoa; phylum Chordata; class Actinopteri; order Cypriniformes; family Cyprinidae; genus Labeo; species Labeo rohita. The sequence continues at coordinate 6,520,822 of NC_066892.1, read as the reverse complement.
AGTCCAGCTAATCTTAATAGAAAGCGAAGTTGATAAGGTGAAACTAATGAGGGTTGTGTTATATATAATGAGTTTTTAATCCTCACAAGACCTCATGCCCGTCCAGACCCCATTTATAAAGGTGTTTATGTGATCAAAAATGCTGAAATATTATTAGAGTTTAAAATAGCTGTTTTCTATTTATTATGTTTTAAAATGTAATTTATTTCTGTGATCAAAGCTGAATTTTCAGCATCATTACTCCATGTCACATGATCCTTCAGAAATCATTCTAACATGGTGATTTACTTCTCAAAAACAGCGTTTATTTGAAATATAGAATTTTTCTGTCTCATTATAAATGCTTACTGTCATCCTTGCTATATAAAAATAATTTGTTGAGAATAAATCTTACTGACCCCAAACGTTTAAACAACAATCAAAAAAGAAAGAAAAAAAAAAAAAAAAAAAAAAAAAATGATGTCAGTGTTAATATAATATGTTACTAACCTCATAAATGAATGTTCAGAAAAAATTTCATGTCAGTTTATGCTTTAATTTTAGCCTAGGTCCAAATCTGATTGTAAGAGTGTTTTATAAACGAAGCAGCAGGTTTGCACTGGATGTCCTGGTGGCTTTGCAGCAGGATTTCGTCCTTTTGATTTCACAGCAGTCAGTGAATCTGCATATATATCTCCACATACAGCCTTAAGCTATTGAAAGCTCTGAGCCGTGACTGAGACGGAGTGCAGGACAAATATTCCAATCTGAGGATGTGAATATTTAATGCAGCATTTTGCAAATGTTCATTGCAACCAACTAATCAAACCTACACAGAACTTTCTTTGAAAGTGATGAGATGAAATAACAGAGGGTCAAACTGAGAGTGGATGGAGGAGAGAGAGAAAAAATACAGACCGCATAAACCGCATGCGGTCATAACGTAGACCAAATCTCCTGTATTATTACCGATGTTCATTTCATGACTCAGGATTGAAGTGTACGACGATAGAATCGCACATCGTTCATCACGGACCCTGTTTATAAGGGAGGTGAAAGTAATTTATACGTTATAAAAAAAGAAATGAGGCTGGGATTACTACATTATGTAAAAGCAGCAATTTGTGAGGCTCCGGGACTCTGAACATCTTATCACATTTATAGACATCGTAAAATAAAGTCTCAGTTGCTCTTTCACAGCTCTGAAGATGCAAAGAGATCTTATTTGTGATTTTTCTTTTCTATAGGAAGCTACAAAACGTTATCCACTGCTATATACTGTTATATATACTGCTGTATACTACACTACTATTCAGAAGTGAAGTCAGAAATATATATATTTTTTTCAACACTTTTTTTCAGCAAGAACATTTAGAATATTTCTATTTCAAATAAATGCTGTTCAACTTTGCCATCACAGGAATAAATTACATTTTAAATTATATTTAAATAGAAAACTGTTATTTTCAACTGAAATGTTTGATAATATTAGTGCTATAATATTTGTCAAATAAATTCAGCCTTGTTAAGCATAAAAAAAAAAAAAAAACGTACCGACCCCAAACTTTTAAAATGGTGATATAGGTATTTCATGTTGAATAACTGTATTTATCATAAATAATTTTTGTTGTTGTTCTAGCATGTGGACACGTGGTCGTTTGACGTCTTCACACTGAATGATGCCAGCGGAGATCATGCACTGAAATTTATTTTTTATGAACTTCTCACCAGATACGATTTAATCAATCGCTTTAAGGTAAGATGCTCTCTCTTTTAAGGAAACCTGTTTCCTCCACTAAATAAAAAATAAAAAATGTAATTGCGAATGTATATTTATATATAACAACTTGTATTTTATCATTTGTATATCATTTATTTTATCATTTGTAATATAACTGACTTTTTTTTTCTTGCAAATGCAGGTTTACATCTCACAATTCTGAGATATAAAGAGATATAAAATATCGCAATCCGCGTTAAAGTCAAAATAGCGAGACGTGAATTACATTAGCGAGATATAAATTTGCAATTCTGACTTTTTTCTCACAATTGCAAGTTTATATCTTGCAATTCTGACTTTTTTTCTTGCAGTTCTTACAACTGCGAGTTATAGTCCGAATAGGGAGTTATGAAGTCAGAACTGCAAGATATAAATTCACAATTCTTTTTTTTTTTGCAAATGCGAGATTATATTTTGCAATTCTGACTTTTTTTCTCAGGATTGCGAGACATAAACTTGCAGTTGCAAGTTATAAAGCCAGAATTGTGAGATATAAACATTCTTTTTAATTCTTTTTTCTTGCAAATGTGAGTTTGTATCTTACAATTACAAATTTGTTGCATTTTTTTTGTTTTCAGAATTGTGAGATACAAACTCACAATAGTGAGTTATAAAGCCAGAAATGCGAGATATAAACTCGCAATTCTTTTTTCTTGCAAATGCAAGTTTGTATCTTGCAATTCTAATTTTTTTCTCGGAATTGCAAGGTTATATCTCACAATTCCGACTTTTTTTAAGGAATTGTGAAATATAAACTCAGATTTGCGAGTTATAAAGTCAGAATTGCGTGATATAAACTCTCAGTTTTGACTTTTTTCTTTAAAATGCTAGTTTGTATCTCGGAATTCTGACTTTTTATTCACAATTGCGAGTTTGTGTCTCGCAATTCTGACTTTTTTCTTCACAATTCTGAAAACAGCGAGTTCTAAAGAGGTTATATCGCAATTCTAAATTTTTTTCTCAACTATAGTTAGAGTTACGAAATGTAAACTCTCAATTCTGACTTTTTTTTTTTGCAGTTCTGACTTTTTCTCAGAAATGTGAGATAGAAACTCACAATTGTGAGTTATAAAGTCCAGGAGAAAAAAAGACTGATTCTCAGAATTGCGAGTTTATATTTTACAATTCAGAAAAAAGTCAGTATTTTGTATCGCGCAATTCTGCGAGATGTAAACTCACAATTGCAAGGGAAGGTCAAAATTCTGACCTTTCCGCAATTACCTTTTTTACATTTTTTTTTATTCAGTGGCGGAAATGGGCTTCCATACTCTTTCATTTTTATTAGAAGATTAATAGTGCAGAATTTTCAAATTTACCTCCCTCAGTGATATCTGTGAATCTGCGAACATAAAAATAAGAACATGTAAAAGTAAAGCAGAATGAAACACATCACATTTGGTCAGTTTTAAATGTATTTTATTATTTTATTATTATTATTTCATTTTTACCACGTGTTTGGACTCAACTATCCATCATGATGACATTTGATAGCAAAATCCAGATGATAATCTTTAAAAGGCTGTTTGACACTGTGTTGCCTTCTTGTGCATTACCTCAGATCCCCGTTTCTGCTCTGGTGTCTTTTGTGGAGGCCTTGGAGGTGGGCTACAGCAAGCACAGAAACCCTTACCACAACCTTATCCACGCCGCAGACGTCACCCAGACAGTGCATTACCTCCTGCTCAAGACCGGCATGGTTGTAAGTGCAAAGTCGTGCCACCAGAAACCTCCGTTGCAAAAAATCAATTCAAACAACAGTCTCGCCTTTGGGGATCTGTGCATGTTTATATGTGCTTGGGTAAAATAATCATGTACATCGAGACCCCTCGGTTGTTTATTATTGTTATTTCTACTGAACCGAGTCGTTGAAGTATGTTTTATTAAGTCTGACACTACACTTGAGCTATTTATTGGGGTTGGGGCCCTTGGAATGGAAGTAGGTGCAACGGGCCGCTCTCGCTTCACGATGCTGCCCGTATACCAATCAATATGAAGTTAATCTCCCTCGACGCCTCAAAACACGCTCCTGTCACTCCAGCCGCGGGCTCATTAACCTCTCTGTGATGTGTGGACATCACACTGGCGTTCTGACAAATTATTTGCCCCTAGCATTTACTCCTCTGATGATTTCTTTTTGTCATTCTGCCACTTTGGTGATTTAGTGTTAATATAAGATAATATTATGCACAGAAGAATGAATGTGCTGAAGAATAATGAACTAATATAATTTCATTTCCTTCATGCTTATCTTCAGTTTAGCAGAACGATATTATTTATTAAAGAATACGTAATGGGGCTTTAAACTGTCTGATAAGGAAGTGTTTTTCAATGAACATGAAATTTCCATCTGTTGGTTTTTTTGTTTTCCTCACAGTCTGCATGTTAAAACAAACATGCACAGTGTAGTTTAATTCATGCACAAATGAATCTTTTGAGCTGGTTTATTTTTGGTGAATCAGAAATATACTGTTAAGTCTGATTCCTGAATGAATGACTCCTTATAAGTGTAGTCTGATTTCTGGACGAACCACTCTCATGAGTTGGTTCTTTTTAGTAAATCAAAAAATATCCAGACTGGTTGGTGTAGTCTAATTTCTGAACGAATGAATATTTTGAGCTGGTTCTTTTTAGTGAATCAGAAATATATAAGGTGACCAGTGTAGTCTGATTTTTGGACAAATGACTCTTATGAGTCGGTTCTTTTGAGGGAAGCAAAAATATCCAGGCTGATCAGTGTAGTCTGGTTTCTTACCAAATGACTCTGTAAGCCAGTTCTTTTTAATGAATCAGATATATAGTGGGTGATCAGTGTAGTCTGATTCCTGAATGAATGAATCTTTTGAGCTGGTTCTTTTTAGTAAATCAGAAATATGTAAGGTAACCAGTGTAGTTTGATTTCTGGATGAACGACTCCTATGAGTCGGTTCTGTATACTGAGTCAAAAATATCCAGGCTGATCAGTATAGTCTGATTTCTGAACAAATGAATCTTATAAGCCAGCTCTTTTTAGTGAATCAGATATATACTGGGTGACCAGTGTTGTCTGATTACTGAATGAATGAGTCTTATATGCCAGCTCTTTTTAGTGAATCAGAAATATATAAAGCAACTAGTGTAGTCTTGATTTCTGGATGAATGATTTATATGAGTCTGTCCTTTTGAGTGAATCAAAAATATCCAGGCTGATTAGTGTAGTCTGATTCCTAAACAAATGATTCTTTTGAGCCAGCTCTTTTTAGTGAATCAAATATATGCTGGGTGACCAGTGTAGCCTGATTCCTGAATGAATGAATCTTTTGAGCTGGTTCTTTTTAGTGATTCAAAAATATATAAGGCAACTAGTGCAGTCTGATGTTTGGATGAACAGTTGTTATGAGTAGGTTCTTTTGAGTAAATCAAAAATATCCAGGATAATCAGTGTAGTCTGATTTCTGAACAAAGGACGTCAGCTCTTTTTAGTGAAGTCTGATTCCTGAATGAATAAGTCTTGATGTGTCATTCTTTTTGGTGAATCAGAAATATATAAGAAGAATAGTGTAGCCTGATTTCTGAACAAATGACTCTTATGAGTCGGTACTTTTAAGTGTATCAAATATATACTAGGCAACCAATTTAGTCTGATTCCTGAACAAATTAGTCTTTTGAGCTAGTTCTTTTTAGTGAATCAGAAATATATAAGGTGACCAGAGTAGTCTGATTATTGGATGAACAACTCTTATGAGTCTGTTATTTTTAGTGAATCAAATATATACTAGGCGACCAGTTTAGTCTGATTCCTGAACGAATTAGTTGTTTGATCTGGTTCTTTTTGGTGAATCTGATTTTTAGACGAGTGACTCTTATGAGTCGGTACTTTTGAGTGAATCAAATATATACTGGGCAACCTAGTCTGATTCCAAAATGAGTCTTTTTGAACTGGTTGTTTTTAGTGAATCAGAAATATATAAGGTGACCATTGTAGTCTGATTTTTGAAAAAATGACTCTTATGAGTTGGGTTTTTTTTTAGTGACACAAAAATAGCCAGGCTGATTAGTGTAGTCTGATTTCTGAACATGATTCCTGAAATGAGTCTTTTGAGCTGGTTCTTTTAAGTGAATCAGAAATATATAAGGCGACCAGTGTAGTCTTATTTCTGTACGAACGACACTTATGAGTTGGTACTTTTTAATGAATTGAAAATATCCAGGCTGATCAGTGTAGTCTGATTTCTGATCAAATGACTCTTTTGAGCCAGCTCTTTTTGGTGAACCAAATATATACTGGGTGAACATTGTAGGCTGATTTCTGAATGAACGACTCTTATGAGTCGGTTTATTTTAGTGAATCAGAAATATGTAAGGCGACCAGTGTAGTCTGATTTCTGGATGAATGACTCTTATTAGTCCATTTTTGGGAATCAGATATATACTGGGTGACCAGTGTATTCTGATTCCCGAATTAATGATTCTTTTGAGCTGGTTCTTTTTAGTGAATCAACATGCAAACATGCAGTGCAACTACAGTGTAGTTCGACTGCTGGACAAATGACTCTTTTTGATCAAGTTATATATAAGCAAAAGAATCAGAATCAAATCAAGATCTCGTGAATCAGAATTGAATTCACTGTTTTAAAACACTTCTGTGTAAATTTCATTATTGTTCTCATTTCTACAGCGTTTCTCATGTTATCTCTCTTCTTCCAGCACTGGTTAACCGAGTTAGAGATCTTCGCTATGCTGTTTGCCGCTGCTGTGCACGATTACGAACATACTGGCACCACCAACAACTTCCACATACAAACCAGGTACTATTGCAATTGAACACCATTATCATTCAACTCAGTAAATTGAATACATCAATGGCCTTTAACAGAAGTAATGTGTGTTTTACAGATCCGACTCAGCCATACTATACAATGACCGTGCCGTACAGGAAAACCACCACGTTAGCGCTGCATATCGCCTCCTGCAGGAAGACGATGAAATGAACATCCTCTACAATTTGTCGAAAGATGACTGGAGGTAAAAATGCACTGTAAATGTATATCAAATTATGATATTTGTATGCATGTATTTATTTATTTTTGATATGTAACATGATTTGGAGTCAATACTAAAAATGTCTCTTTCTCTCAGAGAATTGCGTGCCCTGGTGGTCGAGATGGTCCTGGCCACTGACATGTCCTGTCACTTCCAGCAGATTAAAGCCATGAAGAACTTCCTCCAGCAGCCAGAAGCGTAAGTGCGGTCGCACACATCAGGGTAACGAGGAGGAGGGGCTTTAGCTATTCGCACACTGTTCACGCAAAAACATTTCTGCATCTACAGATATTCATATCCACATTATGAGAGGTTGGACAGAGTGATTATAACAGCTCTGAGGGGCTGAACATCTCTGTCCTCTGCAGGATTGATAAACCCAAGGCCTTATCCCTGTTACTGCACACCGCTGACATCAGCCACCCTGCCAAAAACTGGAACATGCACCACCGCTGGACCACCTCGCTGCTGGAGGAGTTCTTCAGACAGGTCAGTGTTTTCTTTTGAATATACTTTTGAATATCAGCTTTTAGATATAGCATGTAAATCTTATCAAAGCTTATTCTGGGTTATACTTTATATTTCATAAACTAAAAAACTAAAGAAATTCTATATTTTGCCTGAAGAAAACAAAAAAGTAAATTTTTAAGATGATAAAATGTATTGTGATCATTTTTTAAATTAAACATAAAATATAAACATAAAATGAAGATTATAGTTTTTTATATAATGGAGGTTGTTTATAATAAAGGTTATTACAGTATGCAACCGTGCATTGTTAGATCATGTTATCTCAGGTACATTAAATAATATGAACATATGCAGTTTTTGAGCTTAATAATGTGTTAGTAAATGTTGAAGTTAACTTTGATTAATAGATGCTTTAGAAGCATTTTTTATTGTTAATGTTAACCAGTTTAGTTAACTAATGTTAATAAATTAAACCTTATTGTAAAGCGTTACCAAAATATAAATAAATAAAAAGATTATTTAAACTATACTGTAAAATAATTGTTCATATTCATAATTTTCATAATTGTTCATGTTCATAAAATATTGTATATTAAAATGTATTAATATTAGTATTATAAAATATATTAAAAATGTGTAAAATATATAAAATATTATAAGAAAAATATATACTTTTTATTTCTTTTATACTGTATTTTTTCTGCCCTCTTAGAGAATACTTTTAGATGTATAAAGCTATAGAATAAATGCTGAATAATTCATACTTAGACTATAGTAAATAGAAAATTATGATTTCTTTTTTTTTTTAAGATTTGATTTAAAATATTTTAATAGAAACAATTTTTATATAAAATAAATATAAAATTATATTAATATATATTTCATAAATATATTAAATATTGTATTAAAATGTAATAATATTAGTATTATAGAGTAAATTAAATATTATAATGTGTAAAATGTTCAAAATATTATTAGAAAAATGTTCTTCCATTTTCATATGACAATTATGATTTATTATTTTTTCCTTTTAAGATTTGATACAAATTATTTTAATAGAAAAAATTGTAATATATAAAATAAGTATTATAAAATTACATTGATATATAATTTGTATATATTAAATATTATATTAAAATGTAGTCATATTAGTATTATAAAATATATTAAATATTATGTGTAAAATATTACCAGAAAAAAAATCTTATTATGTTAATGCTATATATTTTTTCTGTCCTCTAACAGAATACTTTTAGATGTATAAAGCTATAGAATTTATACATAGACTATAGTAAATATATCTTAACAAAATATTAGCTAAAATATGTACTAGCTACCAAACAAGTGCCTCAAAACAAATCTCCGATTTGAATTTCATTCACCCAGTGTTGCCAACTTGGCGACTTTGTCGCTAGATTTAGCGACTTTTCAGACCCCCCTGGCGACTTTTTTTTTTAAAAGCGCCTAGCGACAAATCTAGCGACTTCTTGGACAAACCTTATTTAGTTTATGAGACACTCTGGTACTGCCGCGCGAGCGCAAAGTTGTGCTTTCCCAGCGCGCGCGCTCTCCCTCTCTCTCTATCTGCGTCTGCTCTGTTCAGTGTGCGGCAGAGAAGCAGCACTTTCAGATAAAAGAAGATATTCTGTTGCTTCTAACTCTATTTTACATGCAAGTATAGCCGAAATCACAGCACAGCCATTGTCTTAATCGTATGTGTATTTTATTTCATTAGACAATGTCGTGATTATGAATCACGATTTTAGTGTAGATAAATATCTTCGAGAGCTGGTTATGTAGTCCTAATGGGCTGCGTTTCAGTCACTATTTCATATTTACCCCGTTGTCTGACAAAAGAAACCGTAAAATATATCAATATATCTATGAAATATATAAATGAAAACAGTTTTATTGAATTTGGCTGCATTAAATAGCAGTATGTGAGCACAGAGACGCAAGACAATACGACGTAGCTAATATGCTGATGAGCGTATGACGTCATTTAGCGACATTTGACGACTTTTCAAATGGGGTTTAGCTACTTTCCATTGAAAAAAGTTGGCAACACTGCATTCACCCGAAAACCTTGCAAATCCATCCTTGCTCTTTCTAGGAAGTGCTGCTCATTGCAGCAGCCCAATACCTTGTAAACACAACTCTGTTTCCCAGTGGGCCTATAAAAACCCTGAGCACCCCGACTCCCGGAAATTGTGTTCACAATCAGACCACAGATTGAGGTTTTGAGAAAGCTCCTGCTATTTTTGTGAGCAGTATGCATCAGGCAGGGCATGAATTGGCCTGTGGGTGCACCGTCTGAAGCTAAGAGCAGTGTCCTTTAGACATTTTTATGGTTCTTCAATCATAGTGAGCATTTTCTCTCTCTCTCTCTCGCTCTCACTTCATCGTCCATATTCCCATTCGGTGGTCATCAGCACTCTGATCTAATCTGGAATTGAGTCTTAATCTTATTTAGCATTCCAAGCCTGTAACGTCCACTGTAAAAATCCCATTAATCTCCTCTAAACATCCATTTCCCGCATTCGAACCTCAACATTTGAATCTCTTGGAAATGCTTCAACTTTATTCCATCAGCTTTTGCATCTCTATGATGTCGAATGTTATTCAGAATTGCTTTCCAGGCCCTTTCTTTCTTGTATGATTGAATAAATAATGAAGGACAGCTCAATTTCCTTGCTAAATGAAAACGGATCTAATTCTGATCCAAACACGGTGTGTTTTTAAGAGATGAGGATCTCTTCATAGTGGCAAACCAATTAACTTCCCATTGTCTGATTTGATATCGCACGACCCCATCTTGGTGTTCCCACAAGAGTGAAATTAAATCTTTGATTTATTGACATGTTAAAGCTAATAAATGATCAGTTCATCGCAGGTAAATCACCCCCAGAAATTATAATTGCAATTTCAGGGTCAGGAATGAAATATAGCTCAGCGTTACTCAGGAAATTGATGGTGACTGTGAAAAGTGCCTTCAGAAAAAATGTGGAATGCAATTTATATAAGCGTCTATGTTGTTTAGAGGTCATAGCTGTAGTATTCGAGCCAAAAGACAATTGTGGTTATGATAATTACAGCTATTGTTTTTCACGTTTACCTATTATGTTTGCAAATGAACTGCTATGGACAGATGGAGAGAAATAATGAGGATGCAGCATGAAATTAACTGAAACTTACAACCTAAATCTTTATTTATTTATTTTTTGTCCAGATTGGGCAGTAACTAAAGAGGTCACATCATAAAATATTGGGTTTCGTGATTTATTAAAAAAGACAGTATACTATTGTAGATCATATTATCTCTGGTGCATAAATAATATGAAAAGATAAAACTTTTGATTTTAATAATGTGTTACAAAACGTTGCAATTGACATTAAAGTTAATGAATGCTATATAAGTGTTTTTCATTGTTAGTTTATTTTAACTAATTTAGTTAACTAATGTTAACAAATGAAACCTTACTGTAAAGTGTTATCAAAACATTTAACAATATAAAATATAAATAACTGTAAATATAATTATAAATTAAATTATTTTAGAAATTATCAGAATGAGATTTTTTTTTGTTTTATACTACCAGTCAAAAGTTTTTGAACAGTAAGATTTTTAATGTTTTTGTAAAGAAGTCTCTTCTGCTCACCAAGTCTGCATTTTTTATCCGAAATACAACAAAAGCAGTAATATTGTGAAATATTTTTACTATTTAAAATATCTAGTTTTATTTTAATATATTTTGAAATGTAATTTATTCCTGTAATCAAAGCTACATTTTAAGCATCATTACTCCAGTCCTTAGTGTCACATGATCCTTCAGAAATCATTCTTTTGAACTTTCCATTCATCAAAGAAACCTAAAAAAAAATTCTACTCAGCTGTTTTCATTTTAATAATAATAATAAAAATAATAAATGTTTTTGAGCAGCAGATAGAATGATTTCTGAAGGATCGTGTGACTGGAGTAATGATGCTGAAAATTCCGCTTTGAAATCACAGGAATAAATTATATTTTAAAATATATTCAAATAAAAAACTGTTATGTTAAATAGTATAAATATTTCACAATTTTACTGTTTTGTGTTTTGCTGTACTTTGGTGAGCAGGAGAGACTTATTTTAAAAAAAATCATTAAAAATCTTACTGTTCAAAAACTTTTGACTGGTAGTGTATTTATTTATTTATTGAATTAAGGTAATACAAATGTAAGAAAATGCACTTAATTGTCTTAAAAACTTCTGTGAAAATACTAAATAATAAATATGTAATCTTTTTTATTATTGTTATGCATTGTTTTGCAAATGTAAATGTACCAACAAGACAACTGTGTCTGTAAAAAAAAAAAAAGAGAAATAATTAAATATTACTTGTGAGCAGAATGTTTTTGTTCTGTGTCATTTCCAAGTAAGCTGTGTTCTTGACAAATTATGCACAAAAAAGTATGAAAGCATTATTTAATTCTGCATTATTGGGATACATATAGTGCTAGTTTATGAGTCAAAATAGGCAAGTTTATTCCAGAAATGTTAAAAATGTTATTTCAGTCAGTCATTTCCATCAAAGAATGCTATTAAGCAAAATACATCAATTGTGAAATTGAGAATTGCTTAAAACTTTGAGGGGAAAAAAGCCTGGTTAAGATATGTAAGAAAATGGTCATGAAAAAAAAACAGGTTTCTTGTTTAAAAAAAAAGGCAATGATCTGTAATATGACCGCTTTAATATTCAGAAATCTTTGCAGATGCTAATTGGTGCCGGCACTCTTCTGCTTTTTGTTATAGGGCGATAAGGAGGCAGAGCTTGGACTTCCTTTCTCTCCTTTATGCGATCGCAAGTCTACCATGGTGGCCCAGTCTCAGATCGGTGAGTGAATCAATAGGATATGTTATACCCTCGTCTGTGTATTATGATGCTCATTTCACTTCCCTAACAGGTTTCATTGATTTCATCGTGGAGCCCACCTTCACTGTGCTGACAGACATGATCGAGAAAATCGTGACTCCGCTGATCGAAGAAGCCTCACCCTCCGGCCTGGCTGGATTCAGACGATCCAGGTTAGGACAAATGAACGGGCAGCAAAATGCTCCAAAGCTCCATAGAACTGACCTCGTTCAAAAGTTTGGGGTCACTAAGTCCACTTCCAAAACAAAGATTCACATATAATGTACTCACCCCCTTGTCATCCAAGATGTTCATGTCTTTCTTTCTTCAGTCGTAAAGAAATTATGTTTTTTGAGGAAAATGCAGTTTAAATGTGGCTTCAAATGATCCCAAATGCGGTTCTCCTTTAAACAAACTATTTAGCATATTAGAATGATTTCTGAAGGATCATGTGACACTAAAAACTGGATGATGCTAAAAATTCAGCTTTGCATCACAGGAATAAATTACATTTTAAAGTATATTGAAAAAAATATTTTGTATATAATTCTAATAATATTTCAGAATTCTTTTTGCTGTATTTTGATCAAATAAATGCAATACTGGTGAGTACAAGAGACTACTAACTCAGTCTTACTAAGTTTTGAATAGCTAAATATTAAATACTTTTTTTTTAATCTTTTAATTATTAATTAGATATTGCTCTTGTCTAAATTAAAACTAAGCAAATCATTCAAGTCAGTTCTTATGAGTCAGTTAAGGTGGTTCACAAATCAATCTGAATGAGTAAAGAGCAAATTGATCTAAATCTAAATTATTTTCTGTAATTCTTATCCTATTATCTTTAACAACTGGAAAAGTCATGGAAATTAATATATCAAATATCCTGTGTCTAGTCATGGAAACTCTTGGTATCGTTCAGCAGCTTGACAACTAACAACATCACACTTAAAAGTGATCTACCTCCATAAAATCTAAAGACAAACATTTACTTGAAGCTAAATAAATGCTCAATCTGTGTGTTTGTGCAGTCTGAATAACATCCCGTCGGACGGTAAACGGTCTGCTGTGAGAAGCACTGGTTCGGAGGGCGGCACTTCCCTGAACTGCTCTGTAAACGCTGTTGATTTTAAGACCTTCAAAAGCACCTGGAATGAGGAAGTGCATAAAAACAGAGAAAAATGGAAAGCGCAAGCTGCCAAAGGTATAAACGCACACACAAACAAACACTAAATAAAAATCGAGGTGATGTGCTTTAAATTGTGAAATTGTTTTGAAATTGTGTTCGGATTCCTGTCACACTTGTGGTGTTCCCGGTCAAAAATGACCGGACTCCAATCTGTTGCTTATAAATCTCTCATTATGATTTATTATCACCAAATATTGGATTCATTCTTTTTGTCAACTTGTTTTCTTTCATTTAGGACTGGTTTTGGGTTTCTATTTGCATCTGATTAATCATAGGCCTCTTTTATCTAAGAGTAGGTACCTCGTTTTTCCAGTGAACACATCATTTTTTATGAATAATTTTTACAATATGAGATAAAAAAAAAAAAAAATAATTAATGCTTTATCAGGAAGTTTGCTTTTAAATGCTTTTGTTTTGTACAAAATTGCAAGTCACAGTGGTGTTTCAGGTCAAAAAATCACCAAATATTGGATTCAATCTTTTTGTCAGCTTGTTTTCTTTCATTTAGGACTGGTTTTGTGTTTCTATTTGCATTTTTTCACTCAAAATATTAGGTGCCTACGTTCGGATAAATGAGGCTTACGATTAATCAGATGCAAATAGAAACACAAAACCAATACTGAATGAAAGAAAACAAGTTGACAAAAAGATTGAATCCAATATTTGGTGATAATATAGGATAATGACAGATTTATAAGCAATTGTTTGGAGTCCGGTCATTTTTGACTGGGAACACCACAAGTGTGACTGCAATTTAAAAAAAAAAAAAGCATTTAAAAGCAAACTTCCTGATTAATCATTAAAGTACATTAGTGTGATAAACGGTGCAACTTTTCATAATTTTTTCAGTTAATATTGTGAAAATTAGTCATACTTTTTTTTTTCACTCAAAAATCATGGTACCTACTCTCAAAAAAGTGAGGCCTTTGATTAATCAGATGCAAATAGAAACACAAACCCGTCCTAAATGAAAGAAAACAAGTTGATAAAAAAGAATAAGTCCAATATTTGGTGATAATATAGCATAATGAGAGATTTATAAGCAGTTGTTTGGAGTCCGGGAACACCACAAGTGTGACTAGGTGAAATAAAACCCTCAAAAAATTACAAACATTCGAAAAAAAAAATTATTAGAAAATTGAGAGTATTGAGAGTATGAGAAGCACTTATACCCTGTGTGAACAAAGTCAGTAAGTTTGAGTCCAATGCGATAACGTTAACTAGTATTTAAAAAAAAAAAAAAAAGAGAATCTTCGTTAAACAAACCCTTAACACTAAATATTCAAATCTGGCTTGTAACAAGCTGAGCATAAATAAATGATACAACAAATAGTGAATCCATTTTTCTGCCATATCTAAAGACCAGAAAATCATGAAAGTAAAGGCTCTTATGACTTGGGGCAGTAAGCAATGCCGTGGCAACTGCAGAGAACACCTTATCAATCACATAGCAATACCCCTGCAGTCATTTACAATGTCTTAGTATGCAAGGCCAAGCGCTGCTCATCTCTTCAGAAACTAAAAAAATCCATCTTTCATTCAGAAATATAAATGAATTCAGTATGAATAAAAGATTTAAGAGCTCAGGCTTAACAAATAAACGAAAACAAATCTTCACAGCATGAATGTAGATCTCCATTTGGCGCAGATGTTGTAGATAAAGAATGTTGTAATATTAAATCACGATTGACTACATGTGTGCATTGACTTGGAATGTGACAGCAGATCTCAGAGGAATGCTTTATCATTTCTAGGAAATGTTTTCTGGCAATAGTGTTAAGCTGCGGTCACATTAGATTTCTGGTTTCTTTCATTTCTGTTCATACTTATGGAAATTCAAGTGTAAGCGCAAGGATGGCAAGAGTTTGTTGAACTCTGACTTGTGATTTCAAATAGTGTTTGAACAAAAGAAGATCTAATAAATGTCACAAACTGACATTTTTTAAACCTTTGTTACCAAGGTATGGAAGCTTGATTCTGTCAATGAATAAAAAATAGAAAGGCAATTGCGACTTTTATTCTCACAATTCTTAATTCTTTCTTGCAATTGCAAGTTTACATCTCGCATTTTTTAACTTTTTTTTCTCGCAATTGTGAGTTTGCATCTCACAATTCAGACTTTTTATCCCGCAATTGTAAGTTTCTGACTTTTTTTCATGGAATTGTATGATACAAACTTGCAGTTTTGAGACATTAAGTCAGAACTGCAAGATATAAACTTGTGACTCTGACTTTTTTGCTCAAAGTTGCATGATATAAACTCATTTCAAAGTTTTTTTTCTTGCAATTGGGAGTTTGTATCTCACAATTCTGACTTTCTAACAATTGTGAGTTTACATGTCGTAATTCTGACTTTTTTTCTCGCAATTGCAAGTTTGCATCTCACAGTTCGATCTTTTTTCTCACAATTGAGAGTTTACATTTCACAATTCTGACTTCTTTCTCGCAATTGTGAGTTTGCATGTCATAATTTGGACTTTTTTTCCTCACAATTGTGAGTTGACATCTTGCAATTCTGACTTTTTTTCTCGCAATTGTGAGTTTGCATTCAGTAATTCTGAGTTTTCTTCTCAAAATTGAGAGTTTACATCTCGCAATTCATTTTTTCTTGCAATTGTGATTTTACATCTCACAGTTTGGAATTTTACATCTTGCTGTTCTTCTTTTCTTGCAATTGCGAGTTTGCATTTTGCAATTCTGACTTTTTCTCACAATTGAGAGTTTACATTTCACAATTCTGACTTTCTCGCAATTGTGAGTTTGCATCTCATAATTTGGACTTTTATTCCTCAGAATTGTGAGTTGACATCTCACAATTCAGACTTTTTATCCCGCAATTGTAAGTTTCTGACTTTTTTTCATGGAATTGTATGATACAAACTTGCAGTTTTGAGACATTAAGTCAGAACTGCAAGATATAAACTTGTGACTCTGACTTTTTTGCTCAAAGTTGCATGATATAAACTCATTTCAAAGTTTTTTTCTTGCAATTGGGAGTTTGTATCTCACAATTCTGACTTTCTAATAATCGTGAGTTTACATGTCGTAATTCTGACCTTTTTTCTTGCAATTGGGAGTTTATATCTCACAATTCTGACTTTCTAACAATTGTGAGTTTACATGTCGTAATTCTGACTTTTTTTCTCGCAATTGCAAGTTTGCATCTCACAGTTCGATCTTTTTTCTCACAATTGAGAGTTTACATTTCACAATTCTGACTTCTTTCTCGCAATTGTGAGTTTGCATGTCATAATTTGGACTTTTTTTCCTCACAATTGTGAGTTGACATCTTGTAATTCTGACTTTTTTTCTTGCAATTGTGAGTTTGCATTCAGTAATTCTGAGTTTTCTTCTCAAAATTGAGAGTTTACATCTCGCAATTCATTTTTTCTTGCAATTGTGATTTTACATCTCACAGTTTGGAATTTTACATCTTGCTGTTCTTTTTTTCTTGCAATTGCGAGTTTGCATTTTGCAATTCTGACTTTTTCTCACAATTGAGAGTTTACATTTCACAATTCTGACTTTCTCGCAATTGTGAGTTTGCATCTCATAATTTGGACTTTTATTCCTCAGAATTGTGAGTTGACATCTCACAATTCTGACTTTTTTTCTTGCAATTGTGAGTTTACATCTCGCAATTCTGAGTTTTTTTTCTCTGAATTGTGAGTTTGCATACCGCAATTCTGAGTTTTCTTCTCACAATTGAGAGTTTACATCTCACAATTAATTTTTTCTGGCAATTGTGATTTTACATCTCACAATTTGGAATTTTACATCTCGCTGTTCTTTTTTTCTCACAATTGTGAGTTTGCGTCTCATAATTTGGACTTTTTTTCCTCACAATTGTGAGTTGACATCTCACAATTCTGACTTTTCTTCTTGCAATTGCGAGTTTACATCTTGAAATTCTGACTTTTTTTCTCGGAATTGTGAGTTTGCATACCGCAATTCTGAGTTTTCTTCTCGCAATTGAGAGTTTACATCTCACAATTCATTTTTTCTTGCAATTGTGAGTGCATCTCAGAATTCTGATTTTTTTTCTCCCAAATGTGAGTTTGCATTCTGCAATTCTGACGTTTTCTCACAATTGTGAGTTGTCGTAATTCTGCCTTTTTCTTGCAATTGCGTGATATAAACTCGCAATTCTGACTTTTTTTTCTCGCAATTGTGAGTTTGTGTCTCATAATTTGGAATTTTTCTCACAATTGTGATTTTACGTCTCGCAATTCTGACTTTTTTATGAAATTGCATGATACAAACTTGCAATTTTGAGAAATTAAGTCATTAAGATATAAACTTCTAAACAAAAAATTGAGATATAAACTCTTTGTTTATAAACTCTTTGTTGAAACTTTGACTTTATAACACGCAATTACAAGTTTGTCAATTTTGAAAAAGAAATGAATTACGAATTATGAATTATGAATTAAGTCAGAATACAAGTTACGAGATACAAACTCGCATTTATGAGAAAAAAAAGTCAAAATTGCGAGTTTGTATGTCATTCTGACCTTTTTTCTCACAATTATTATATAGTTTATATTACACAATTCTGAGAAAAAGCCAGAATTGCAAGTTTGTTTTTGTTTTTTATTCAGTGGCAGAAACGGGCTTTCATACCAAGGACTCATTCAATTGATAAAATAAAAATTTACAATAGAGACATCTGTAATTTTGCAAAATACTTCTGTTTCAAATTAATGCTGCTATTTTCTACTTAGTGTTCATCAAGAATATTGAAAAAAATGGTTTTCACAAAAATATTAAGCAGAACAACTGCTTTGCACATTGATAATAAGCAGAAATATTAGCATATTACATTGATTTCTGAAGGATCATGTAACTCTGAATACTGGAGTAATGACAATTCAGCTTTGCATCACAGGAATAAATTACATTTTACAATATATTAAAACAAACAATTTAAATAGCAATATTCAACAATATAAGTATTTTAATGTAATAAACACAACCTTGGTAAGCATAAGACGTCTTTCTGAAACATTAAAAATGCTGCATGCTTAACATGACTTCACTTTTACAGTGCCAGTAATGATTTGTGTGAATTTGTGTGTTAGATTTGGAAGAGAAGGCCAAACAAGAAGAGAACGAGGAGAACGATAATAAAGCCGACACAGACACACAAAGCAGCGACAGCAAAGGCGATAGTGCAAAAAAAGAAGACAAAATCAACACAGACTCGAGTGTGAAATCTCAAGACAAACGAAAGGAAGACACAAGAAAAGAAAAGGATTCAAAGACAGATCGAGAAGCTACAGGCGATAACAAGGAGCCCACAGAACAACAACCCAGAGAGGAAGAGGGCAATAAAGACCCAGGGGGGCTGAATGGGGCTCAAACACCAGCGTCTGACGCCAAAGAGCCCGAGACCAGCAGTGACACAGACAACAGTCAGCGAGCACACAACGGTGAGTGTTAAAGTTTTCAAAATTAGATCATTTTTATCCAGATATTTGAATATTATGTTCATATTTCTAACAAATTGTGGTGCTTTTTGTTTCTAACTTTTCCCTAAAATATTTCTAAACCTAAACGTCTGTACTGGTTGATACCTGATGAACTTTGGTCTTTCATTTACCTTGTATGTGATATAAACTAGTTGTTGACCAATATGGTCGATAATTATGATAATGGCCAAAGACAGTGATGATATTAAGAGACTGGCTGGTTGATGGCATATGGCAAATAATATATAAATAATTAAACATAATATTTTAAATATTTAATCAGAATGTTTATTATTGTTATTATTATTATTATTATTATTATTATTACATTATATATTTATTTAAATAAATATTTAAATATATATTTATTTAAAGTCTGAAGAAAAGTAATTAAATTCCAGAATTTAAATAACTTTTATATTTTCCTAATTAAATTAACTTTAATATATATTCCCCAAATGAATTTAAAATATTGTGTACATGATAGAAACTAGTGGTTGACCGATATGGGTTTTGATAATAATTTTAATATTATTATTATTACCATTTATTTACTTGTTTATTTCTTTATTTATTTAAATTGACATTACATCTGTATATAATATCACTAAATAATGTACATTATGTAAATGCCAATAATGATATTTAGATATTGGCTGGTTGATAGCAGATGCATAAATTAAATATATAAATATATAAATATATAAATATTTCATAATTTTATTTATTTAATATCCGAAGAAAAGTAATGAAATTGCAGAATCAAAATAATTTTTAGCTTTTCCAAATTAAATTACTTTTTAATATGTTTCCTCAAAATGTATTTAAAATATTGTGTACTTTATCTTGTACATGATATAAACTAGTGGTGAACCAATATGAGTTTTAATAATGGCCAAAATGAGTTTTAGAGATGGGCTGGTTGATAACAGATGCCAAAAGATACATAAATAATTAAAAAATAATATTTAAAATATTTAATCATAATATTTATTATTATTATGATTATTAGTATTATTACCAATTATTTATTTATTTACTTGTTTATTTTTTATTTAAATTGACATTACATCTGTATATAATGTCACTACATAATGTACATTGTGTAAATGCCAATAATGATATTTAAAGATTGGTTTGTTTATAGCAGATGGATTAAAAAAATAAATAAATAAATAAAAAATAATATTTTAAATGTTTAATAATAGTATTCATTTATGTATTTATTTATTTAATATTCAGACGAAAAGTAATAAAATGGTATCTAACCAGTTTTTCTAACCAATTTTTATATTTTCCAAATTAAATTAAATGTATTATATTTCCTAAAAAATAATTTAATATATTGTGTACTTTACCTTGTACATGATATAAACTAGTGGTGGGCCGATATGGGTTTTGATTATCATCAAAATGATTTTTAGAGATGGGCTGGTTGATAACAGATCCCATAAAAATACATAAATAATAATGAAAATATTTTACATTTATTTATTTATTTAATGCCTCATGAAAGTAATGAAATCGCAGAATCTAAATAACTTTCATATTTTCCAAATTAAAATAATTTTAATATATATTTCATCAACATTAATAAAAAATGTGTAATTGTAATATACTCAATATTTTCTCAAAATGATGTAAAAAATAAGATTTGTGAGTAGAATATGTTGAATAACTGAACACAGTTATCATACTGTGCTAATAATCAATATTTCAATATGGCTAAATATGGCCCAGTATATTTAGATCTATCACTAACATAAACTATACTATACTTGCTTTACCACTTTTTTGCTTACCATTGTGTTTGTTGTAACCAAGCACTATCGCAGCCAAACTTTTACATGTTGGAAAGAAGGTGGCTTTGTTCTTAAATGTCTCTAGCATACTTGTTCAGTAGTACACTCTAATTTTTATTCGTATGTGTTTTGTAGTGTACAGAGTGGTCAATGTTGTGTAGTTTGCTCTATAGCGTATACTGTACTCTACAATTTATAGTATGCTGTGTGGTGTATAGACTGCCATGTAATGTGTAGCATTTAATGTCCTCAAGCACGCATACTAACTAGTGTATACTACTTACTAGTGCTGTACTCAGTCTGCATTTCTGTGTATTGTGTTTTGCAAGCGCTGTGTGCTACACTATGCTGAATTCTGTAGTGTATATGCATTTATGTTTTGTCAGAAAAGAAGGATACAACTAAGAAGGATATGTTTCAGAACATTTAAATGGTCAGTGTAGCAGACAAAATGGTTGTTTATGTTAGAAAAGCGCTCGTCTTTTGTTTGTTTGCCCTGAGCGGACTCAGTTAGTGACTCGTGTTTTATCTGAATGTCAGGGAACGAAGAACTGAATTCACCTGACACTGACGACAGTGAAAGCAAGAGATCTGACGGTAATGCCATCGCCTCCTTTAACTGCTATTGGCGTCATATAGCGGCTGAAACCTAATTTGCATACAACGTGCACTGTGTCCTAACCAAGTTTGCAGTAACAAGTCTATCCATACGCTAAACAAAAATCGCAGCAAATCAGAACCTACCTGATAGTTTTGACCAATGAGGTTTCACTGTGGGCGGGGCTACACAGATCATCATGACAGAAGTCTAAACTAAGATTGTTTTGTTTTTGCCACAACTGGATGGAACAAAAAACAATCTAAGTTTTTATTGTTTGTTTTATTGTGTTGCACCTGGTTAGGACACTGTGTACAATAGTGACTATAACACCATAAAACCGTACTCGCATAATATGAAGAAAACAAGCATCTTGGGAGTCATATCATCCAAAAAAACACTCAAGGATGCATTCATCTAAAATCCAATGGAAGTAGTTTGCTATTTGGTCACCTTTGGAATACTTTATATTAGCATATTATGATTTGGGTCACACTCCTTATTTTATGGTTATTTAGAATGGATTGTATGTAAAATAAGATTCAGCCGCTATCAACAGGAGAGCTACTTCAGGTTCATTTCCTCTCGTCAGAAAATTGGCAGAAACCCACGTTATGATGATTTGACAACTTCATGCATTTTCTTTCACCTCTGCATTTCACCAAATAATGACTCTATTGTTGTTCCAAACCTGTATGACTTTCTTTCAGATATTTTTTCAAATGTCCTGGACATTTTTTTGTCCAAAAAGTGAATGGGACCTTTGCTCTGAAAAGGACAAAAAGAAGGTCCAAAAAAGAAAAAAACTGATTTTAAAATTTTCCTCTAAAATGCTTACCCTCGCTGCAGAAAAATGACTTTTTTGTTATTTTTTAAAAATCGTTTTCAGTAAAATATTTAAGTATCCTGCATAACACTGTATAAGATATTAAAACTTTTTATTTATTCTTTAATAAAAATGTGTTTTGCTTTACTGTATTTAGAGATATTTGTACTTGTGCATTAGGTCAAAATTCTGTAAAAAAAAAAAAAAATTGAAATATTATTACAATTTATAAAAATTGTTTTCAATTTGGATATATTTTAAAATATCATTATTCCTGTGATGCGAAGCCATATTTTTTAGCATCGTTACACCAGTCTTCAGTGTCACATGAGCTTTCAGAAATAACTGTAATATGCTGATTTGCTTTTCAAGCAACATTTCTTATTATTATCAATACAATTGAAGGATTCTTTGATGAATAAAAAGTTTAAAAGCATTTATTTTTTATAAAACTTATTAAAAACATTTTTTGTGATGTTATAAATGTCATTACTTTCATTTTTGATAAATTTAATGCTTCCTTGCAAAATGAACGTATTCATTTCTTATTGATATATAAGAATATATATATATATATATACATACATACACACACACTGCCATTGTAGGAATTTTTTTAAGTTTCTCAAAAAAAAAAAACTGAAATATTAAGATTTTTTTTGTGAATATTTTTTAACGTGATTTTTTTGAAACCATTCTGTGTTGAAAATGTTGAAAAGTTTGTGGTTTGTACATTTTTAAACATTTAAAATTTTAAAATGTTTAAAAGTCAGTTTTTACCTATTTAAAAAGTTTTACAAATTTTTTAAAGTTTGTGGTCAGTACAATTGTTTTTTTTTTTATTTGAAAAGTTTTACATGTTTTAATTTTTAAAAGTTTGTGGTCAGTAAATTTTTTGAAGTTTTACATTTTAAAATTTTAAAAATTTTTGTTCTTTCTTTTTTAAAAGAAATAAATATTTTAATTCACCAAGGATGTGCTAAATTGATAAACACATGATAGCAAAGAGTTATATTGTTAGAAAAGATGTCTATTTTTCTCTTTTTCTTTTTCTGAAAAAAGTACAACTGTTGCCAACATTGATAATAAATCAGCATAATAGAATGATTTCTGATCGTGTGACAAAGAAGACTGGAGTAATGGCCAATGAAAATTCAGCTTTGCATCACAGAAATAAATTATATTTTAAAGTATATTAAAACAGAAAACCACTATTTTAAATTACAACAATATTTCACAATATTACTGTTTTTTCTGTATTTATTATCAAATAAACACATCCTTGATGAGCGAAAAAGTCTTCTTTAAAAAACATTTAAAATTTTACTGATCCAAAACGTTTGAACAGCAGTGTATATATTACTGTCCCCAAATGTTTGCACAGTATTATATTTTAATATTTTGATTTAAGAATTAATAGGCATTTTATTTGGAAAATAAGACAAAAAGTAATTTTTCTACAGTGCTTTCAAACATGCAACATCAAGGTCCATCATCACAAATTTAACGTCAATCCTCGTTGTTTCCCACATGTCCAAAAGTTGTTGATATCAGACTGAGCTGATGCTTCTTTGGTGGTTTTTTGTCTTTTTATTTAGCATTGACAGCCCCATCCCAATTCACTTTTGTTGCATGAAAAAACAGCCAAGGCATTCCACAAATTATGCCTTTTGTGTTCGACTAAAGAAAGAAAATCATATGGGTTTGGATTGACATGATCAAATTTTCATTTTCACCAAAATATTTAAAAAGAATCATTATGAAACCTTTAAAATCACCTGTTCTGAGATGATAAAGTCAGCATACAGTAGATGATGAGATGTTGTACTGCATTCATCCATCTGATTCTGAGCATGTGGCATGTCAGTTGTCGTAGCACCTCATTCCCCCTGTCAGACATCAGTCAGAGCTGTGGAACAGAAGCTCTAAATGTGCCAAATATCTGCTCTCCTCTGCAGACTCAGAAGACGAGCACAGTAACTGTGGGATCTCCCCCTCTTCACTGGCAGACAGTGCAGCCGCTGCATCTGCGCCTGATGCAAACTAACAGCACTTCAAATCCTGTACTATGCTGTCACCTGGTGGTTATTTTGATTATTCATCTTTTGTTTCCCACATCTTAAAATCGGATCTTTTTTTGTCTCTGATGGAGTTTTTTTTCATACTTTCTTTAGTTCATCTGACTTTAAGGATGTACATCAGGTTTTGGTTCAGAGATACACAAAATCATTCGAGAACTGAGACTTTGGATGTACAAAAGGTCACGCATAGTGCCACGGTAGCTTTTGGAAACTCTTGTCACCGAAGCCACACGCATGAGGATGAAATGTGTCCCTTGTCAAGTCGATGGAGACCGACCCCCAGATGACGTTCTTCCCTCGGGGACAACGCGACATCTGCCGACCGCTCAAGCGCCAAACCTGCACAGACAGCGAACGGAGAACTTCAAAGAACTTCAGTCCCTCAGAGCGCTCATGCAACCACATCACCTTCAACGGGCCGTCGTTACCACGTCCAAAGAATGTCTGCAGTTTGTTTACCTCTTATTTTTATTTGTGTTAGTCGTAAAGTTGATGTTGCTGTCGTCCGTGTATGATACTGTACAGTTAACAGTGTGTGTGTCTTCTGTACATATGCTTTCAGGAGCTTCTTCATATCGAACCATGTATGTGATTGAGGGTTTGATCGTTAGTTTAACGGCCCATAATCCTTTGCCAGTATCCTTGCCAATGTCACTTTGATAGAAGATTTTTTTTTCACTGATTCAGTGCAGTTCTGTCACAATATGCTGTAATTTTGACAAACTGTTCAAATGTTGTCGTCATATGTGTACACTACCAGTCAAAAGTTTTTGAACAGTAAGATTTTTAAATGTTTTTTAAAGAAATCTCTTCTGCTCACCCAGCTTGCATTTATTTGATATAAAATACAGCAAAAACTGTACTATTGTGAAATATTTTTACTATTTAAAAGAACTGATTTCTATTTAAATATATTTTAAAATGTAATTTATTATTGTGATCAAAGCTACATTTTCAGCATCATTACTCCAGTCTTTAGTGTCACATGATTTTTCAGAAATCATTCTAATATGCGGATTTGCTGTTCAAGAAACATTTTATTATTATTATTGATATTTAAACAGTTGAGTACATTTTTTTAGGATTTTTTGATGAACTGAAAGATCGAAATATCAGCATTTATCTGAAATAACAAAAGTTTTTGTAACATGTTACACTGTACCATTTAAAAGCTTGGAAGAAATAATAGAAATTAATATTTTCATGTGGCAAGTATGCTGTAAATTGATTAAAAGTGATGATATAGACATTTATAATGTTACAAAAATTTATATTGCAGATAAACGCTGTTCTTTGGAACTTTCTGTTCATCAAAGAAACCTGAAGAAAAAATCTACTCAGCTGTTTTCAACATAATAATAATAAAAAATGTTTTTGAGCAGAAAATCAGAATATTAGGATGTTTTCTGAAGGATCATGTGACTGGAGTAATGATGGTAAAAATTCAACTTTGAAATCACAGGAATAAATTACATTTTAAAACAGTTATTTTAAATAGTAAAAATATTTCAAAATGTTACTTTTTTTGCTGTACTTTGGATCAAATAAATGCAGGCTTGGTGAGCTTTAAAAAACATTAAAAATCTTACTGTTCAAAAACTTTTGATTGGTACTGTATCTGCGACTGCTGGATATTGTGTAATTACAAAGAAAATGAATGAATATTCAATGGGATCCAGAAGTCTGAGGCCACATTGAAAATGTTTTTTTGTTTTGTTTTGTTTTTGGGGTTTTTTTATTTTTATATTTTAATATATCAAAATACATGTGTTGTGATGTAAAATGAGAAGTAAATTAGTAATGTACATTTTTTTTACTTTTTCACTCGAGTTGAAATTTAAAAACTAAAATTAATATATCTTCTTTTATTAAATTGGAAAAACACTAAAATAGTCTCAGATTTCTGAACCCCACTATATATTATTAAAGGAATTCAGCATTACATCACTTGCTCACCAGTAGATGCTTTGCAGTGAATGGGTGCCGTCAGAATGAGAGTCCAAACAGCTGATAAAAACATCACAATAATCCGCCCAACTCCAGTCCATCCATTAAGGTCTTGTGAGGCAAAAAACTGCATGTTTGTAAGAATTAAATCATTTTTAAGGCATTTTAACTGTAATTCTCAATCTGACGGCACCCATTTACTGCAGAGAATCCACTGGTGAGCCAGTGATGCAATGCTACACTGCCAGTCAAAAGTTTTTGAACAGTAAGATTTTTAATGTTTTTTAAAGAAGTCTATTCTGCTCACCAAGCCTGCATTTATTTGATCCAAAGTACAGCAAAAACAGTCATATTTTTGTCAATTTCAGTCTGTTGTTATTAGATATTGATTATCAGCATATTACAATGATTTCTGGAGGATCATGTGACACTAAAGACTGGAGTAATGATGCTGAAAATTCAGCTTTGCATCATAGGAATAAATTTCATTTTAAAATATATTCAAATAAAAAGCAGCTATTTTAAATAGTAAAAATATGTAAACATTTTTACTGATTTTGCTGTATTTTGGATCAATTAAATGCAGACTTGGTGACCACAAGAGACTTCTTTAAAAAAAACATTAAAAATCTTTTGACTGGTAGTGTACATTTTTCAAAATCTGTTCAGATTATGAAAGAAACTCATCTACATCTTAGATGGCCTGAGGGTGGGTAAATTTTTAGCAAATGTTTGTGAACTGTTCCTTTAAAATGAATGAAGGCACATCTGCCCTTTCAAATAACAAATTATATCTGATTATCTATGTTGTTATGAGCCAAATCTGATGGGCCAATTTTTCTCTTAAACATCATCAGCTCTTCAAGACCTTAAAATGTAGTAAATGTAGTTATTTCGACATTAGGTTGTATTTGGAATTTTCTTCTATTTTTGTATTTAATGTATATAAAAGATTATATTATTTAAAAAGTGTTTATAGGGAAATTTGGTATGAACAATGAACAATATAGATTAATTGTAGGAAGGTGTACTATTCATGCATACTCAAATCTCTAAGAGAATAATGACAGATAAAAACATCTTATTTTTGTTTTACAATCTGGTAAATGAAATAGATTAAAGTACATTTTAGCACAAGCATCTTGATCTGAAGTGC
This sequence comes from Labeo rohita, assembly GCF_022985175.1. Taxonomy (NCBI): domain Eukaryota; kingdom Metazoa; phylum Chordata; class Actinopteri; order Cypriniformes; family Cyprinidae; genus Labeo; species Labeo rohita. Next base: position 6,493,609 of record NC_066892.1, on the reverse strand, counting down.
TTCGTGCTAATATTACACTTTAGTACACTGTCCTAGCGAGGTATTTATGTCCCTGTCTGTGCCGTTCATCTTCTCAGAGTATAATGCACCTCTTCATGTGAACCTTTTCATACATAAATTGTAAAATGTAGAAAACTAAAAAAAAAAAAATGTCTTGTAAATAGGCTGTTATAAATAGGCAGCAAAATCCTGTGTAAATGTCTCTGTTGCCTCAACCAAAGATGATTATAATGTCTGTACGTCATTTATCTGGAGGTCATCGCAAGCCATCATTCATGCATACTTCTTATGAGTCATTGGTTAGAATGAAAGCAAGGAAGAAAGATAAAGAAGAAATAAGCATTGTTGCCTTAAATCTATTATTGATTACAAATCCTTGAATTATTCTCTGTTGTTATTCATCTTCCTGTTTAGTCGTCATCCTCTGACTCTGTCCTGAGTCATGTTTCTTTCTATTTACGTGCTTATGTCAACGTTTTCTTCATATCTGAGAGACATTGAAGTGTTTTTATAATTTTTTATTTTTCTGGAGAGTTCAGTCAGATGTGAATGTCAGCATGTTGCTTTTCTCAGCTGTGAGGCTGAACTTTGTAAAGCTCATTTGATTGGTTGATACCAGGGTTGCCAGGTTTTCAAAACAAAACCTGCCCAATTGCTACTCAAAACTAGGGCTGTTCGATTCCGAAAATTCCGATTCCGATTCCTGGTTCTGACATCGATGAGATTCGATTCCAAGAATCCATTCCTCGATTCTTGTTTTTTTTTTTCCATTTCGAGGGGGTTCCCTTGATAAAAATCACATTTGGCGTAAAATAAAAATTTTTTTGGTGGGTTCCCCTGGTAAAATTCGCATTCCAGGGGATAAATATCACGTTTTTTTGGGTCGCTTCAAACCGCTGACGTGAAAAACAACCCGCGGCAGCAGGGTTAAAGTCTCCCGTTAAAGTAGACTTGGCAACACTGGTTGATACTATGCCATTATAAAATGTAATATCATTTTGTTTTATTTATTTTGTGTTTAATAACCATCTCCTATTAAATTTCCACATGCAGAGCAGAGTTGGTAACTTCAAATAATCAGTATCTTCCAGCAAAACATCTAAACATTCTTAAAACAAGCCATATCCACCTTATTTTTGCTTTAAGAGTGGGCATGGTCATTTGTAAATGTAACGAGTCTGGCTTCCGGTCTCATCCGCCTCCAGATATTTTTGTAGCTGTACAAAACAGTTATTTTGCTGCTTGATGTTGAAAATTGTTGAGTCGTACTGTGTTATTTTTATGTATTACCTTGATTCTTCTCGTTATTTTCCTATCAACCTTATTTTTGAATGCGGAAGTAAGCCGTTTTCTGGCAAGTTTGCCAGACTTCCGGTTCGTTAACCGTTGTGGGGAAGTCGCGAGAAGAATAACAGTGCGGTAAACGGTAAACTGTTTGCACTACAAACCAGCGCGTTCATAATTAAGATAATACGTTAAAATGATATGGTAAGACACGTCAGTTTGCAATATCAAGCTGCAAAACGAGGTATTTTGTACAGCTGGAAGCAAACCGGAAGCCAGACACGTTAAATTTATAAATGGCCTCGCCCACTCTTAGGAGAAAAATAATAAAGTGTGGATACTGTTGCCTATTGTAAACTTTATGAATTAAAAGAAGAAAGAGTGTCAATTCAAAATACGTTCTCTGAAAACAAAACCTGACCAGGTAATTATATCTTCGTTTTAAGAATGTTTTGATATAAAACGACATAATACTGATTAAGAAACCCATGTTTGTTGCCTCAAATCTTGAAATTTCAGCAAAGCTCTCTTTTTAACCTCATGTTTAGCACGTTAGGCTGAGAATGTGAAATTATGTAAGTGAAATGCTGTACATTATAGAATATTGAAGTTGAGTAAATACGGCACAGTGAGATTCTGCCTTAATACGTGTGTTTAGTTCTGCTGTGTAGTAACTGTCATGTGTTCGGCTCAGTTGAGTACATATACGTGTTTGCCAGGAAACCTCGATGTCAAAACTAAGCTATTTTTTTTTTTTTTCTTTTTTTTGGTTTGAAATCCTCATGTACAGCGGATCCTCTCCGGCATTCAAACACAAACCGATTTCTGAGATCAGCAGTGCACTAGCAGTATAAATCATGTAGTGCTGTTCTGCCATCTGTTGGCTATCTAGTGTACTGGAGTCAAACATATTTTGTTTTGATTATCTTTTTATTACATCCCATAGTATTTGTCATGAGATTGTTTTAATTTTTTCTACATTAATTTCTGTTGATGCATTCGTTATTTTTTATTTCAAAAAAGAAAAAAAAAATCACAAGGCAGGTGTGGTCATGTGATCATGCTTGTTTTCGATGCTCCTTAATTGCACTTTTGTGACAATAAATCTTTACTCAAAGGGCTCAGATGACGAGTTTGAGTCTTTATTTTGATATTCTTGATCTTTGTATAGAAATTGTATGGTTGTTAAGAATCTGCTTTGTTTTTTGCAGCTCCCACTCGCCGCAAATACCACCTGGTCAGATACAGTAAGAAACCCAGTTACTGTGCCAACTCCTACTTGCCCTCCCGCCCACAGAAAGAGGACAGCAAACCCACAGACCCCCGTAGCAAGGCCAGGCATCTACAGAGCATCTCTCTGAGACGGGGGAGGTGACCCCTCTATAGCGCACATACACACTTCTGTCTGTTCTGCATTGATGGAGTTGAGTGATGCTTTTTCAACCCAAATCAAAAAAAAAAAAAAAAAAATTAGATTATTAACCAGTTTCACTGAAGATTCTTATTGGAATCTTATGTAATGTATACAGAAAAACATAATAATAATAAAAGAAAAAAGTAAAGTTTAATTGTATTTTTATATATATTTTTATTTACATATATATATATATATATATATATATATATAGTTTATATAGAGAGCTTATTTGAAAAAAAAACATAACTTTTCATGCATTCCAGTTAATCTCAATCAAACAGCAGTTGGGTTATTTTAAGTAAAAATGACAAAAAAAAAATACAGCTAACACAAATAAAATGCAATAAAACATGATAACACGTGTTTTTGAAAATTAAAAAAAAAAGTTATATATTTAATTATTTTTCAATTGTGGACATCTTATGTTTATTTGTAATATTTTTATTTTATTTTATATACATTATATATATAAAATTATTTTTTTCATTTGGAATTATTATTTTAAACTGTGAATTGTAATATTATAAAATAATTATGTTATATATATATATATATATATATATATATATATATGTAATATATATACACAGACAGATATTAAAAACAACAGTAAAAAAGGAACATTTTTGTATTTTTATTATATATATATATATATATATATATATATATATATAAAGTGTCAAAAAAATTTGGGGGGTATTTTTAATTTACATTTTCAGATATATATATAAAATTATTTTTGAATGTTGGCATTCTTATTTTTAATTGTGAAACCCATATAAATTATTTTTAATTTGTAGTATTTTTTTTATTAAAAATATATATATATATATATATATATATATATATGAAACACTTCAAAAAATGTTACCGTGATGTATGAATACATTACAAATATTTTTCCATTAAAAAAAAGTATTTAATACTTTAACATTTTTTAAATAATGACTTTAATAGGGTTTTTTAACATTAAAAATCCTTTAATTTTTTTCACTTTATTTTAATTATGATAATGAGAATTAGTCGGCACAATCTGCTTAATTGTGCAACATAACTTTTTTTTTTTTTTTTTTTTTTTTTTTTGATTTTGGGTTATTTAATTATGACATGGCAATGTTCACAGCTTTGTTGAGATTTACCCACTTAATGTAACCTGCCACCTGTACATGTACATATTATGTTAAGCACCTCTTTCAGAATTATTATAATAGTTTTGCAGGTTGATTTAGACAAATATCATCTCTGCTGTCCACATGACACATAAATGCACCAAATTCACACTTTTCCAAACTTTATGCTACAATGTTCATGATGTAATTAAAAAGATGTTCTTACATGTTCACAAATGATGACATGACGCA